>NW_015163643.1:333072-415712 GCF_001447785.1 Gekko japonicus | reverse complement strand
TGAGGGCACATTCCCCTTATCCTCAGCACGGTTCCCTGTTTCTTCTTGACCCTCATGCTCCCTGACAGCGGCGGGGCTGCCAGATCCAGAGTGGGACATATCTAAGAAGTCCCTGAGAGTCTTTTCTGTGCGCCTAACTGACTGTCTCTGCTTCTCCAGGTCAGCCACCTTGGCCTCAAGGGAGCAAACACGTTCCCTGAGAACCAGGAGCTCCTTGCACCGAGCACACACCCAAGACTTCTGTCCAGTGGGCAAATAGTCATACATGTGACACTCCGTGCAAAACACAGGATAGCCCCCAACCCCCTGCTGGCATTCTGGCTTCATAATTCTTTTAAAATAAGTAAATATAACCCCCCTTTTAAAACCCTTTGTATTTATGTGGTTTTTCTTGTCGAAGTCAAATTACTTTACGGGGAAGACAAAGAGCCTAGGGCCTTTGCTTTCTGGCTCTTCTTGGGCTTCTTACAGAGCCCCTAGTTTAAGAGTTCCTAGACTCAGAGCCACAGGCAAAGAGCCCTTTAGCTCGCCCTTCGGCTTCTGCCAGAGGTGCTTTCTTAAATACTGAATTACAGTCAATCACAGTCAAACAATGCCCCTTCCTCTCCCTCTCTCAAGCAGCCAGGACTCTGCAACAACTCTAATTGCTTTCACACACTCCCAAACACAGTCCTTCCACACAATATCCTCAGCTGAATCCCCTCAGCTGAAAGCAAGTAAAAAACACTCACCCCTCTAGCAGCTCTGTCTCCTGCTCCTAGAGGAATGGCAAGGTTAGGAAGGGATGAATGTGAGCACATACTGAAACTTGATTGTAATAGGGAATGAAGACTGACTGAAGAAAAATCTTAGCAAAAGTGTGAGGACTTGGAGGGCATATTAAGGAGCTGACATAACTTGGAGGGCATATTAAGGAGGAGATGTGAGGGAATGCACATGCACATGAGCTACCTTGTACTGAATAGACCCTTGATGCATCAAGGTCAGTATTGTCTACTCAGACTGGCAGCCGCTCTCCTGGGTCTCAGGCAGAGGGTTTTCACATCACCTACTGCCTGGTACTTTTAAGTGAAGATGCCAGGAATGAGGGATGTGGCACCAAGGAGGGAGAGGACTGAACCAAAGAACAAATTGCATTCAAAAAGTAAAGAGACCATTGGGCAACTGGGGAAGGTAAAGTTCAGGAGTGTAGATAACAAGCAGAGATACGATAGAAAACTAGGGCCAACAGATAGGGCACAGTCATAGTGAGTTTTAAAAGGAAGGGCAAAGTGTTTGTTCTGTAATCAGAGCTGCTCTACCATTAGGAAAACTGAGTCAGTCACTTTGGGTGGTACTTTTGGTGGAAGACACAACTAGCCCCCTTTCCTGCCCATTACCTCTGCTGCTCACAAGCTGAAATAGCTCAATGTTGTCTTCTCTACCCCCAGCCTTCTCAAAGAGTGTGCCAACCCACTTATGCCATTCAGGGCAGCCTGAGCCATTTTGAGATCTTCTCGTAAGTGTTCAACCATCATTTTTGGTTGCCCGAGCCACCTGGCTCTCATTCCACCAAATGACTGTGCGAAATGCACTTTTGAACCCAGCTCAGATGATTTGAGGAGGTCCACAACATCTGTTGGTGAATCTCTGTGACTACCCTGAAAAAAAATATTTATGGGTTGACTGCAGTTTTTTAAAAACGATTTGTATTTCTTAAAATCTTGCTGATCAATTCTGTCTTTCTGGAAGTATCATAGAAATGTATATGCTGAATGATAATACGGTTTCTAACTTAGGCTGTTTCCACACTGGATGCATCATGCAACCCCAGAGGTTTCCCAGGCTTTTCTTGGCTCATTCTCAAGCCTATGAAGTTTTGGGGAAGATTGCAGTAAAGCCTGGATGGCTGCTGGGTGGGTGGAAAAGTTTGGATTTTCCTGTCCCATGTGCAGCCCTTTCCCCTGACGCAGCTGGCCCCATGGCAGCCATTTCATGCCGCTGACCCTTTGGGGATTTTATTATTTTTTAAGACACTTTAAAAAAATAGGTCTCTAGCCTCTTTCATTGTGCCTCTTGCCTTTGTATCCCTTCAACAAAGGCTAGAGACTTATTTTACGGGGGTGGTGGTGGGGGGGAGGAAACTGAAAATGCTCCAGTGGCCTGGGAGGAGGGGGCATGGTTCCTGCCATGGGCTGGGGCCAGCAACACTGCAGGGAAACCTGCCTTATGGAAGCCCCGTTGCTGCTGTGCTGTGTCAGGAAACCATATAAGCCTGACTCCATATGGTGAAACTCCCTTAAACAGGATATTCTTGCCCCAAATCCTTACTTGAACTGAGGTTTTTAAAAAACATTTTGAAATTGCGGTAAATTTAGAAACGGATGAGAACTTCCACTCTCCACACCCTTTGTTTCAATAAATGGCACCTCCCTGTTACATATTTACCTCTAGGCAGTGCAGTTAAATGACAGAGATTACCTTATTAACTGCCAGATGGTGATAAGAAGGGTGATAGGTGTGACTTAAAAAAGCACACATAAAAAGCAATATAGATTGGCTTTTGAAATTTCATAAGACATTTCATTTGCGTGTAAATGAACCAAAATAAGCTGACAGGGGAAATAAAAATAATAAACATTTTATTACCTGGACCCCAGCAGCTGCCCCCCCCCAAAGGTATGCTGATGCCTGTCCTGGCAGTCATTTACACCTGCTTTGAATGCATTGCCCTGAGGCTTTCCATAGACCAGGTCTACCTCCTTTTTCAGGGCCTTGTGAAAGTGCTGTGAAAGCCACCAATGGGGTGACTTATAATTATCATCTCATTACATACTGGAGATGAGGAAAAGAGGACATGGGTCGCGACACAAACACAAAACCTTCCCCTCCTTCCAAAAAGTCCACTTATGGTATGTAGCCATCAGCCTGTATGCTTAACAGCATCTCCTTTATTCTGTACAAGTGAAATGTCCCTTTGCACAGTGATTTCCCCCTCATTTTTATTAATGATTTGATTCAATAGCATAGGAAGCCCTTCACAAACCTTTTGTCGGGCAAAAGTCTCATCTATTATGCAGTCAGGCTGATGGTAACCTACCATGGAGTGGACTTGTGTTCGTGTGTGTGTGGTGGCCAATGTTGGGAATGTTCTCCTTCCCACATCAGTATTATGTGATATGATTATAGTTCACCAGCTTCAGGAAGGTCTTTTAAATGTGGCTGATCCTGAACAGCAATTTTTAAAAATGTTTTTCAAGGCTATGTTTTACTCCACACCAGAAAAGTCAATTTGTGATGGTTTCGCAATGTTACCGTTGTGTCAGTAATCCATGAGTTACTGGTCAGAGTTGAAACAAAACTTTCAGACAAATTGTTATATTCATAATGAGACAGCTGGTCATTACAAAGGTTATAAGAGGCTGTTAGTACAGTAATTCGTACCAACTCACCATACTGCTACTCAGAAATTAAGCAATACCTTACCTTGCTCTGAAGGTCTTCAATAGTTTTGTAATATGCAGAGTAGTCTTGTCTAGTGGCAGGGGAGCTGCTTTCGTACCACTCCCGGATCCGCTTTTCGAGGTGGGAGTTGGTGGTTTCTAAGGAGCGTACCTTTTCCAGGTAGGAAGCTAAACGGTCATTCAAATTCTGCATGGTCACTTTCTCATTGCCAGCAAGAAGTAGGTCATTGGTGAAAGCACTGGGCTGAAAACCACTCCCAAAGCTACCCCAAGATCCACCACCATAGTTGACACCAGTGGAAATACGGGTTCCATAACCACCAGCTCCTCCATGGACACTGGGTGTGCGGTATTTTTTGATGGATGTTTGTCTGTAGATGGTACTGCCCAGGCTTGGCCCGGTGGGTTGGAGAGTAGAGCTTGTGCTCTTTAAGTAGTTATTGCTGGAGAAAGACATTGGTGATTGTAAAGCAAATGCCCTAGAGTACTTCCAATTTCACTCTGCTTTCCTTATTGTAGAGAATGTTCTATAGAGCAAACATCTTGGACCTTTATACTTTGGGTCAATAAAGGAGGCTTGATAGTGTTAAACTCCACCTCTGCTGATAAACTGTTACGCTGGGTTGGTCATTTCACCATTTTGCCTCCACCCAGTCACCTGGCAGTAAAAGACAATTCAGTATTCAACCAGTAATTCAACTGTACTTTGGTACAAAGTCCTCAGGGGCCTAGCAAAGATCCAGGCTTTTGAATTATTTATTGTTTTACACCTGGCTCTGTTACCTGCCCCGCATCCTGGACAAACTAACAAACAGCAGGTGCATAAGATAGCTGGAAACTACCCTTGTGTACAGAAAAAGTAGCTTGCGCATGGCAAACTTACCTGTATCGAACTTTAATTCAGCTCTTTACTTCCATACAAATAGTGACATCTGAATATGTGAATTCTCCTTTTTTAGTTGCAAAACAATCTAGAAATATTAGCAAAGAGAGTTCTCAGTAATTACGATTTTAGCAAAAGGAATGCAAGTTAGCAGTTCAGATCCATGTGGAATCAAGCCAGAGGTTCACATGGTCCAATAATATAATTCCCATGCCAGATTCTGGATGTTTTTAAGGATGGTTTTGCTTCCAGAATAAGTAGGACCACAATTTTTCTGCTTTACAAATGCCTCCCCCTCATTTGTCTTTGGGTGCACCAGGAAAATGCCCAAAGTGTTAAGACTCAAAACTAAGGGGACTTCACTTATGGAGGGAATCTCAAAAGCATATGCTCCCTAGAAAAGTATGTCCAGATTGGCATCTGGTGCCTTCGTCCCCCAAGTGATGGTGCATAAAGCAACCACATTGGTTCCCTCTGCTTTCTGTGTGTCCCCATCTGCCATTTTGTAAGAAAGTGTCCCTAATTGTCCTAGAATGAATCTTCAGAAAGCAGTAACCAGGCCAATCCCCATGCTGTTTTCAAACTGCTTAGGGATCAGTTCTTGCATACGTGTTGTTCTTCTGTGTCGTCCATGATGTGCAGCAGGTAATTAGTTGGTGGTTTTTGGAAGAATTATTCCACATTCCTCTGTAGATGTTTCAATATACAGTGTATCTCAGGAGAGCTGCAGAAGACATGAGTACTTCCCTTTTTCATCTGGGTATGTCTTGGTAGTGTCTAGTGTCAATATATTCTTTTCCAGTCAGTGTATTACCCCAGTTCTGCATAAACCTCTGTTTTTGCACAAATGTTTTACTTCTTTAAGGTCCCTCAAGATACTTTTAAATTGTCAGCATTTAATACAATGGTTACAATAGACCATATGCTTTACCAAAAATTAAATAAAGGTTGCTGCCTAAAGCAGTGTTTAGTCCCAAAATAACTGGGAATCTGGAAGAATAAAGTACAGGAATTGACACAACTGTCAACATACTATGGCCCCGTTCACACGAGGCGTTTTTTGATTGGTTTGGCTCTGCCCCTTGCCCTTGCTGACTCTACATTACCCCGCCAACCCAGCAGTTCCTTGAAGTTCCTTGCATATAGCAGCTGAAACCAGGGATGTACAGTCAGCATTTCCAAGCCGAATTAATACCCGACACATACCTTTCTGGCATGATTCAACCATTAGTTAAGCCAAATTAGATTCTCTGATCTGATTGGGCTTACTGATAAGAGAATCCTGAATTAATTTGGGAAGCCCAATTTTTTGGCTCCATTATACCCTATAGGGGCATTATAGTCAATGGCAAATGGGTCCCCTCAGTATTAGTGCATAAAACCCCACATCATGCATGCACAGAGAGAGACCTTAAGGGCTCTGCTGCCACAGCTGAAATGAATGGAAGATGTGGACTGATATGTGTCCCTTATGAGAAATTGACTTTATTTATTTAGTCCCCCCTTTCTCTTCCTCATGCCAAATTTTCTCCTTTGCCAATTAATTCATGGTGGTTTAGACTGTGGATGATGTAGGCCCAGCCCCTTCTACAATTCAAATAATGCACAGAACCTTATTGGTTGGAACAGTTCGTCGCCCGGCCTATGGAGAATGGCCATAGAAGAGTCCTAAGTGGGTCTTTCCGAATTTTCCACACAGGCATTCACCCTGTTCAGTGAACCCTCTTTCTCCAGGGACAATATGGGCCTAGCTGGTTACTGCAGAGCAGAGTGAAAACTTAGGTGCCCTTTCAAAAAACATGTGTTGCCTGCTTTATATTCTCACAGAAGGAATGTGTCAGGTATCTGGTACTGGTTAGACCACTAGGGATAGATCTCTCTAGTTTTCCCTTGGAGATTTCCGGGTTCTGAGACCTGGAAAACGACATCACCAATGCTATGACATCACTTCTGAGTGAAAATGTGGAACACTCGCTGTGACGTCCTCCTTATTGGGGAGGACTAGTTTCACTTTAAAAGTTCTCTTTATTTTGTTTAACAGGGTAGATTCTGCTGCCACCAGGAAATTTTCAGGATTTCCAAACCTTTATGCTTTTACTTTTGCTCTTACTAGTTTGGTAGATCGAGTTCAAGGCTTACGAGGAACTATGTGGTCCTGGGAAGTATTTCATTCAGAGCTGGTATAAACTTGAATAAAAGAGGATTTATTGAAATAAATACTAAATAAGAGGGTGATACAATGTAACTAGTAATGTGTAAATGATGTACAATTGCTTTGGTATCACATACAATCTTCTCCCTCACTGACAGGGATCTTTTCATGTAACTTTGTAACACTTGTTTATCTCAATGCCATATATGTTCACTGTTTCACTCCAGTTTGTTATGACACTCAGACTTTCCATTAACTTTTCTTCACTTAAACTTTACTTTACTTTTTCCTATACACTCAGCTTTCAGCTCTCTTTCTCTTTCTCACTGAACAACTGCAGCTGTCAGCTTCTAACTGCTTCAACACAGAACTCACTGAGGCCCCGTTCACATGAGGCGTTTTGGGCCGGGAGTGGGCCAGATTGGAGACGGAGCAAACGGGCACGATCCCATGCCAACATCTGGCTGGCGTGGCACTCCTGTCTCCCGAGGTGGTTCATCCGGATGACGCGCTGCAAGCTGGGCCATCGGATCACCGGCGCATCTTTGCACCGGCGCATCCCCGGCCCCTAGCCAAACTGCGCATGCTCTGACATGTCGGAGCATGTGCAGTTCGGCAGGCTCCCATTCAGGGCCCTGGTTTCTCCCCGGCGTCTGATCGCACCGGGGAGAAAAGGAGCCAGGGGATCCGTGGGATCCCGCCGCGGCGTCTCAACTTTGGCGCGGCTTTTAGAGACTTTTCCCCTGCCGTATGGCAGGGGCCTATGTTTGTTTGTACCCAGAGTAAGGATAGAATAGGCAGCAATAGGTTCTCCTTATTTATTTATTTATTTATTTATATTTGAATTTCTACCCCGCCCTACCCCGAAGGCTCAGGGCGGCTTACAGGGCACTAAGTGCCAGATTAAAACAATACAATGATTAAAACAATAAATTACAATAAAATAAACAATTTAGGTTGTGAGATATTAGTAGACTTGAGATTGGGCATAAGGGGCTGGATCCTGTGACGCCCCTCTGTTAACCTGGATCCTACCACCATCTTCCTTCTAGTCTTCCTCTAATGGAGAACGTCAACAGAGTTTCCCCATCAGAAAAAGTCTTGGCAGTTGGAGAAAATCTTTCTTATTCACAGGAAGACTCAGGGACAAACTAGATATGACAACATCGTTATGGTCACCATGAGGATACTGCTGCCATTTTTAACTGATTTTAAAATGCCATAAGGCCTGATCCCAATCAAGCCTGCCATGTGAGAAGCTAAGGGTTTAATCTGTTTCAGGTTTTGAAAAGGTGCTGGGACAGGGGGGAAGAGCACTGCATTGCAGGCACAATCAGGATCAGGCCCTCCCTGCATTTTACGACCAGTATAAAATGGCAGTGGTGTACTTGTGACAGCCATGAAGACTCAACCAGTTTAAAATGGCAGTGGTGTACTTTTGGCAGCCACAAAGATACTCTCAATTCTAGTTCGGCTGTTAGAAAAAGAGAGTCATGAAGACCAATCCATTATTGAGGCTGGGTTTGTTTTTGTTTTTTTCTTCAAAGAGAGCCTAAATGCAGTTTAAACTGAAGCTGATAATGACCCGATAATGTCTTCCTCTTCCCCCCAACCCCAGTCGTTTCATCATGAGATAAATGTGAAAGATTGTGTTTGAAAGCTACGACATAAATAGTTTTGCAAGGAGTTTTGAATTTGACAAAAGCTGGATGGCAGTTTATAATCTACTAGCAGTAAAGCCCGTTGTGAAAGCAATACAACGAGATCTAGAAAGAGGCTCTGGGGCAGTGCTCTGGCTTTGGGCAAACAGTGTTAATTTGCTGTGGTGACCTCAGCAGGGTATAATGACAGAGTCCACTGTTTTCTCCAGAGGAACTGATCTCTGCTACCTGAAGAGCAGTTGTAATTGTGAGTGATCTGTAGCCCTCACCTGGAGATTGGCAGCAATTGTTACCTAGGACAAAATGGCTGGTTTGGAGGGTGTAGTCTATGGCATTCTACCTGTCTGAGGTCCCACCCCTCTGCAAACCCCACCCTCTCCAGGCTCCACCCCTCAAATCCCCAGGAATTTGTCAGCATGTAGTTGGCAACCCCATCTCCTTTCCAGCTAACCATCAACCTACCATTATCTGCCCCTTTGACTTCAGCTGACTTCTGCCCTCCCTTCTGCAGAGCAGTTGCAATTTTGAGTGCTCTCCAGCCCTCACCTGGAGATTGGCAACAATGGTTCCCTATGTGGGACTGACTGGTTTAGAGGGTGGAGTCTATGGCAGTGTACCTGTCTGAGGTCCCACCCCTCCTCAAACCTCACCCTCTGGCAACCCTATCAGGACTGGCCCCAATGTGTTTTCTCCCAAAGGCCAAAGTAGGTGACAGGACCAAGCTTAGTTGCCTACCAACAGGCACTGAGGGGAATGTAGGGTTGCCAGCTCTAAGGAGGGAAATACCTGGAGGTTTGGGGGGTGGATTCTGTAGAGGGCAGCATTGGGCGGGGGGGGGGCGGAAGGACTCAGCAGGTATAATGTCATAGGGTCTACCCTCCTAAAGCAGTCATTTTCTCTAGGGGAACTGATCTCTGTCATCTGGAGATCAATTGTAGCAGTGGGAGATCTCCAGGTCCCACCTGGAGATTGGCAACCCTAGGGGAAAGTCAGCTGCACAGCAGGGGGTTGAAGAGAATGGTTTGATGGCTGCTGGGCCAAGATTGGCAACAATAGTTCCCCAGGATCCCCATCGTAAATGCACCAAACAATTCCTAAAGATTTTCCAAAACACTACTGTCAATAAATTGCAACACTTTGAATTAGCACCAAAGCTTTAAGATCTCTCCAGCTGTCACCTGGAGACTGGCAACAGCTTGTCTGGAGTGTGGGCAGTATGGCATTGTATCTGTCTGAGGTCCCCCCTCCTCCTCCTCAGACCCCACCCTTAGCAGGCTTCATCCCTAAAATATCCTGGAAGTTGCCAACCTGGCAACTATCAGCCAACGTTTATCTGCCTGTCAGTCTTAAGGTTTACAACCACCACCACCCACAGCCTCTGCCTAGGGAAAGGGCAGCTGACATCATTCTCCTCTCCCCTATGAGGTATGTTATGGAACTGAAAATCCCAACTGCCTTGCGGGGGAGGGGGGGAGTTTGAGGTGTGGAATGGAGTGAAGTCCAATCAGCTTCCATATGCAAATGACCTTGGAACGCTGGTCGGGACTGCACAAAGCAGCCAGTCAACCCAGCCAGTGTCTTCTGAGTGGCAGTTCTTCCGGCCAAACACTAAAGGCGGGCATTTTAGAATTTTGGTGCCCACTACTCAATTATAATAAGGGAGAGATAGCTATACTGCTTCAGGACATTGCAATTACTTTAACTCATTACATTTTAATGTTGTGCCTGTCATGAGATTTGCCACTCAACAATGCATGCAGGATTTGGAGCACTTGGTGTACAGAGCTTGGGCTAATGGAGCTGCTAGATCTTGTTGATCAATCTAAACTTCTTATTGTTTTTCTTTATTGAATTGTGAGGTTCAAGTAGCATTTGAACACTTGCTTTCCAAACTGGAAATAAACTGGCACTAGTAATGATGGATCTAATTGTATGGAAGGTGATCATATAATGTAGACTTTTCTTATTAGTAGTACACACACACAACAAACCTTTATTGGCATAACATAGTAGTATGATTTCTTTAAAAATAGCAATTTCCACGCTTATCTGCAAAGTCAGGTATATGTCATGAAAGATAGGACAGCCACTGTCATAACAGCGACACTTGTATCTATGTAAGAGGTCTTGCAAGACTATAGCATTTAAAGTGTATGTTTAGCATGGAGAAAAGAGATAGATACAAGATTTGCTCAGGGCCAAAATAGCGACCCATCCTTTAGTTACCAACACCATTTAAAAAGCATTTGCACTTCTTTAAAAATTGCAGCCGGCCCTCATCCTCATAGGGTGCATGGTGCAGTGGCCCCAGGAGCTCGTGTTCCCCCCCACACACCTATTGCACCTGAAAAAGGTGCGGCGACCGGGGGGGGGGGAGAGAACAAGAGCCCCTGGGGCTGCTGCACCAGACCTCACAGCAGTTTTTAAAGAACTACAAATACTTTTAATATGGCGCTTCTAATATGGTGTCGGCAGCCATGGGCTTCTGTCACTTGTATTTTGGCGAATGTTTTTCAACTTATCATTTCTAATAATTATTTTTTCCTATCTTTCCTTTCTCCTCCAGGAAAAACTTCATCTTAGCCAGGAAAGCCCCACCCCCAACAGTCATCCACAGCCCCACTTGAAAAAAGCACTACCCTCTCCTGCCCTGCGAGTGGCGAATGTATGGCTTTCCACATTTTTGTTTTCCTCACTTATAAGTTTCTGTTTCTTTGGGGTTTTTCTTCTTCTTATGCACATGTTTTGCTCCCTCTAGAGGTCAATTTGATATTAAATAAGTTTATGTCTTCCCACTTCGATGGGAAGGTAACAGCGTTCCGTGCGCTTTGGTGTTTAGTCATGCCGGCCACATGACGACGGAAACGTCTTCGGACAGCGCTGGCTCTTCGGCTTTGAAATGGAGATGAGCCTAGAGTCAGATTCAACTGGCTTTCGAGCAAGGGAACCTTTACCTTTACCTTTATGTGTAGTCTTGAGCATGTAGCCTGATACTCTTAACCAGTACACCACACTGACTCTTCTGAGATTGTGAGAACTGAACTGGCTGTCCAGTTTGTGATTTAGCCATATTGAGTTTGCCTGCCATGGAAAAGTGTCCTTTTATGACTGAGTACACATTTCTAGCCATTCTGCCCCCTGAGAAAAGAGGTGATTCAGGTAGCAACCCTAGAGAATAGCTTATAACTTTCAGAGGTCCCTGCCACACGGCAGGGAAACCACGAGGCAAAGCGCGCCTAATAGAGCCGCGGATCCCCTGCAAGAGCAGATGCCGGGGAGGACGAGCCCGATGGGAGGGGGAGGCTGCCGAACTGCGCATGCCCGAGCATGCGCAGTACGGCCGGGGGCCGGGATGCGGCGGCGCAAGGACACGCCGCCAATCCCACGGCCGGCTTGGGGCGCTCCAGACGGTTGCAACCACCTAGATAGGTGGTTCGTTTTTGCAGCGGGGTATCGCCATTTGGGCCGGATCAGGGACGGAGACGGCACGCTCCCCAGATGTTGAGGTGGGATCGCGGCCGTTTGCTCCGCCCCCGTTCCGTCCCGCTCCCGGCCCAAATGGGCTCGTATGAACAGGGCCAGAGGAAGGCAAAGTTAGTTTATGAAGGAACATGTCCATGGAACTTAGGGAAGTGCCTGATTATCCACATAACTTTCAGTTGCATGAGTAAGGTGAAGTTATATTTAGAGAGACAATGTTGACACAGAGCAGTATAGATTCAGGTGGGTCTTAAAGGTATTGGTCTTAAAGGTGCCACTGGACTCAAACTTTGTTTCCTAGAGAAGTGTAGTTGACTTATGCGTGCCATTCAGGCATTTACTCATGGAGCCATTAAAATGAGAGAGAAAGAAAAAATATGCACTTTACCTATGGTGTTTCAGTGTATAAGTCCCATGTGCTGCTTGTATGTTAATGTATGAGATACAAAAGGGGGAGGGACCTAGGTTCCATTTAGAACAAGGTGTGGAAGTGGGGTATTCTAAAACAAGGCCTTCATGTCCTTGACTCCTCTTATTTGCGGGACCGCCTCTCTCCCTGTGTTCTGCCATGACAACTTTGCTCAAGTCAGCAGGGGCTTCTGCAGGTGCCAACCTGCAAATAGGCAAAATCAACAACTGCCCGTACATGTCCTTTTCCCATTGTGGTTCCTGCCTTTTGGAATGGTTTGCCTGAGAATGTCACGAAAGCTCCCACTCTCCTGACTTTCCATGAACTATGTGAAACTAAACTATTCGAGGGCTTTTCTGTGCAAGTAATAGGGTTACGAGCTGCGGTGGCTCAAGTGGTTAAGACACTGAACTGCAGGCTGTGGAAGGTCAGTAGTTCAGCAGTTCGAGACCTGAGTGTGCCGCATGACGGAGTGAGCTCCCGTCTCTGGCTCCAGCTCCTGCCAACCTAGCAGTTCGAAAGCAAGAAATTGCAAGTAGATAAATGGGTACCACTTTGGTGGGAAGGAAACAGCATTCCGTGCACCTTGGTGTTTAGTCATGCCGGCCACATGACCACGGAAACGTCTTCGGACAGTGCTGGCTCTTCGGCTTTGAAACGGAGAGTCAGACTCGACTGGCTTTCGAGCAAGGGAACCTTTACCTTTACCTAATGGGGTTACAGTGTACAAAATGGTTTACAAACTTGCTCGGATAAAGGATTAGAGACTGTGGTCTATACTGCTATACATAGCTTATTGTAAGTAGGATCCTATTTATGTAATTTTTGTACCGTTTAATATGTCATCTGAATACTTACGCTATGGTTCAGTTCTTTCTGGTGATTCATTTTGTTGACTGTATTGACTCACTCTGTGTGCCTTGAGTCCCTGTGAGAAAGGCAGATTATAAATAATGTAAATAAATAAGTAAACATAAATAAATAAAATAAACATAGGTAATACTAGATAAATGCTGTTGGGGAATCTGCATGCATGAGGAAAAATCTGTTGCCCCAGAATGGAAGCCACTCAGTCCAAACTGCCAGGTTGTACTTTTTCTGGTCCCACAAGGATTGTAGCCAGCATGTGTGACTCCACATCTTTACATATTATAAACTCGTATGGACTGGTACAAAGCCAGAGTGTCCAGTAACGGTCCCATGCACAGAAACAGCCAGGGGTCATTTTGTAGAAAAAGAGGTGCACAAGCTCATTAGCATAACTCATTAGCATAACTCGTTTGCATATGCCACACCCCCTGACATCACCGGAAGTGTGTCAGAAGGCAACACCCACCACTCAGGCTCCACTGGACTGTTTTGGATTGCTAGCTATGGGGGGGACGCACAGATCTTCCCTCACAGAGGAGGGAGAGCTTGTACCTGAAGGTGGGCCGGGGGGGGCAGCTGTGCAATTTACCTGGCTGCTTCTTGCTCCTTGTGGCCCAACTGAGGGCTGCTGGGAGCAGGGGGTGGGGCTTGTTGCATGTGCCCACCCCCTGGGCTCCTTACTGCCAGAGCTCCGCTCCCGTAGGAAATGACCCCTGGAAACAGCACATCTGGTGCCCTAAATTAAAATCTGCATGGTGATGGTGGAAAGTGCTGTCAAATCGCAGCCGACTTACCCTGTAGGGCTTTCAAAGCAAGAGATGCTCAGAAGTGGTTTTCCATTGCCTTCCTCTGCATAACAACCCTGGACTTCCTTGGTAGCCTCCCATCCAAAAACTAGCCAGAGTCAACTTTGCTTAGCTTCCAAGATCTGACAAGATCTGGCTATCCAAAGGGTCAGGGCAAAATCCACATAGAGGTGCATTTTCCTATCAGGCCCAATCTGCATCTAGCATTTGCTCTGCTGTTTTACCAAACCCAGGCTGGAACGGAAAATCCCCACTGCATTGCATGCCACTTTCACTTTGATCGATGGTCAGATTTTATGGCAGCGTCCAGATTGCATGCCGCTTTCACTTTGTTTGCTCTCTTGGTTTGATGGTAGCCGTCTGCACATATGGCCGTTTTATGGCCATTCAGGGGTGACTCTGCAGCAAGTACGGTGTTGGCCCGGGGGATTTGAATGTGGTTTTGAGACACATCTTTTTCTGTTCCAGCATGGGTTTGGTAAAACAGCGGAACAAATGCTAGATGCAGCTCACAGTGTTTCCTAAAAGCAGCATGACCTTTTCCCACAACACAATATGTATTTGTTGCTCACTAGGGGTCGCTATCAACCTGTTTTTAGCAGTTGAAGTGAGACAGGCGACCTTTTCCCAGCAGCTAACAGTGTTTTTACATCAGGCTTAACAGCCTCTTCTTACTCGTTATATTATCCCTGGATTGTTAATGCAGAAGAGAAAACAGAGAAGGCACATTTGTACTGTGCAGAGTATTCTGGACAGTTTATCAGTGAATTAAAAGCTCTGCTATAATAGGGTTACCATATTTTGAAAAGAAGAAGAGATTGCATTTATACCCCACCCTTCCCTTCACTACCCGAAGGAGTCTCAGAGCGGCTTACAAACTCCTTTCCCTTCCCCTCCCCACAACAGACACCCTGTGAGGTAGGTGGGGCTGAGAGAACTCTTGACAGAAACTGCTCTTTTTTCAAGAACAGCTCTTATCAGAACTACGGCTTGCCAAGGCCATCCAGCCAGGTGCAAGTGGAAGCAAAAAAAGAGGAAATATTTCCCGACTGACTACTTCTAACAAGTGATCACTATGACAAATCTCATTTTAAATACCCCCTCCTATTTAAGCTGTGATAATTGCTACTAACTAGGAATATTCCTAACCTTCCAATCCCAAAAGAGGACATTTTCATCAGTTCTCTAAAAACAGCCCAAAAGATGATGGACACACAAAAGAAAAGAGGACATGTCCTCTCAAAGAGGACATCTGGTAACCAGTGTTCCCTCTAAGCTGAGTTAGTGTGAGCTAGCTCACAGTTTTTTAGCCTCCGGCTCACACATTTTTGTCTTCGCTCAGGAAGGAGGGCTCCAGAGCAAACTAATTTAGGCAGTAGCCAAATCGCTCGCTCACAACTTTAATGCCAGCAACTCACAAAGTAGAATTTTTGCTCACAAGACTCCACCGCTTAGAGGGAACATTGCTGGTAACCCTAGGCTATAAGAGAAACATGGGTCCTAAAGAGAAGGATAAAACACACACAGAGAAGAATATCTCTACACTCCAAAACCAGAGCCTGATTTCTTATGAATTATTTGTTTATTATTGATTTTGGGTATGGAAATCATGAAACATGCAAGAGCTATGAAAGTGAGGCTGTATACCCTTAGCCAGTGCCAAAACTTAAGAAAAGTTAAGTTTTGCATGATTATATTGGCAAAATCTAGACTAATCAAAAATCTAAGAGCACTTTTATTTTCAGTGGGGCTTTCTGTGTCTCACTCTAGCTGGCTTAATCCTTGTGTGCAAGGATAGCCCATTCTCTTATGAAGAGCTGCTTTGCACCTTGCTGAGTTGTCATTTCATCCAAAGCCTAGCTCAATATTTACATTTGATGTACAATTCATGTAATTGTCTGCTACTGTGAGAAACAAACATATCTTACCAAAGCTGGCTGCTGAATGTTGTGAACAGGACATGGATTTTTCTTTTTTTTAATAATTTCTTAGAGGGAAAATACAGGCTGAAGGCAGTGTTTTCAGTCATGTGACAAAAGCATCATTGCCCACAGTGTGCTCACATCCAACTTTTGTGATTAGGGTCTATTCTGCATCCCACATTCGCTCCATATTTTATCAGCACGACCTGGTTTCCCCTTGCCTCGGAATATCTGTTTTCATTGCATTGCCTCGGATCCTGGTTTCTGCATTGGCTAGTGTCAGCTTGCCATCTATTTTGTTTTCAACACTGATCATTGCATTGGTATGCAGATTTTCCTGTGTCAGTACTTGCCTCAGTGGTCATTACTAAGCCAAGTAATTCATGGTGAGGTGATAAATACAGAGTGGAAAATAGGGGCAGAGGAACTGACAGAGATCAATGAAGCCATGTCAAGTTGTCTGCTTATTGTTCCCTTCAAATTGGAAGCAGAGGAAGGAAAAGGTGCCGCTCAAAACCACATTCAGATACCCCGGGGTAACGCCGTACTGACTGCGAAGTCACCCCTGAATAGCCATAAATCTATGCAGAAGGTACCATAAAAACATGCAGTGTAGAGGGAGATTAGCCTCCCGACATGGCTGTGGAAAAACTGTGAAGAAACAGATGGGTGCAGAATCTCTCTGCTTTTATTAAAAACAACTTAAATAGCCATGAGAAATTTTGTTTAAATCAGCTGAGCTTGGAGAGGATGTTTAGCCCTTTCAGATACATCATCACCTAGATTTAAATGTGCCCTTCCAGCTGTAATTAGCCAGACAATGGAATTAAGCCTGTTTTATCCCACCACTGTAATAATAGCAGTGTCCAGGGCAGGGGTAGGACGATGAAAAAGAAAAGATTAAAACCCTTTCCTTTAGTGCTTCTGCCCCAATCAAATTTGGAGCTCTCCACAACTCCCTGAAGTTAAGAAATAAAACCTCCAGAGATCTGATCACGGATCTCCTGCATCATATCTATTTTGGCTCTCTCTTCTTGGGACTTTTCCACATTCTCATTTACTCATTGTTATGTACCTGTTTCTTTGGGTGTGTGTGTGTGTGTGTCCTGTTCTGCAGGTGTTTTGCTCC
This sequence comes from Gekko japonicus, assembly GCF_001447785.1. Taxonomy (NCBI): domain Eukaryota; kingdom Metazoa; phylum Chordata; class Lepidosauria; order Squamata; family Gekkonidae; genus Gekko; species Gekko japonicus. The sequence continues at coordinate 398,957 of NW_015163643.1, read as the reverse complement.
CTTGTGGTTGATTCGACATCAAGCATGTTTATTTCCAGTTTATCTCCTTGCAGTTTAAATCTGCAGGAAAATAACTAGAAATAAACCCGTTTGATGTCAAATTGACCACTAGAGGGAACAAAACATGTACGGAAAAGGCCCCCCCCCCCCCCCCCCCCGGCCAAGAAACAGGAACTTAACAAAGAGTAAAATGAGACAGTGAAAAAGTCCATGGCTCTGCAGGTTCTTTTCTTTTCTTTTCTTTTCTTTTCCACAACTTGCTTCACCAGATCAAGAGTCAGAGAAAATGTGTGTACACCTCAGGAAACAATGCCTGTCTCTTGCCACCTTCCATTTACCTAAAAAAAATACACCTACCTTTTTTCTGACAAAGAAAACTAAAGAGAATTGAATCAGTTTCATTTCAGATAGAACAAAGGAAGCAATAATTGAATGGATTGTGGAACTGAGCTCAGAATGTATGTCTTTGTACCTGAAAGGTGTAACGCCAGTGTTTCACCTTCTCTGCTCCCCCCCCTCCCGATTATGACTCCTGACATCCTGGTGATTTAGCAGAATTTCTGACAGGCCAGGTAAAAGACACTTTACTGTTGCCAGATTTTGAGAACCCGATAAGCGACATTCTTTTGAGTGATTAAAAACAAGCCAAACATGATGTAGTGAGTCAATGGTTCCGACAAAATTGTTTCGATATGTTTATCCAGCAAGCCTTTCTGAGGAAAAAGCTCAGGTGACTCATTAAATGCTCTTGAAACCAATGTGGAGACTCCATACCTCTGGATTATTATTGTTTTGGTTCTCTAATTCTAGCCTGGCTGCTTCCTGTAGCATATATTTATTTCTCATTAAAGAACTCATCATCTGTGTTGTTTCTGATCTGCAGACTCCATGTGCCCTAAAAAAAAAAAAAGCACTCTCAGTGCTTCTTTTGTTTCTGCTCATTTGTTGTCTAACACCTGCACACCTGTACCCTTCTATTCTGGTGGAGTTTTAATGACCATAGAACTATACAATGGAAGCATTCTATGTAACCCATTTTTAATTTTCTGACAGATTCAGAAGCCTTGTAAGATCTGAGTAGGAGTAGGATCCAGCCGGCTTTTTCACGGAATTGGGCCCATTCCTCTTCTTACTACAACCCATTCATGTCCCCTGATTCAAGGCACTACTGGACTAGAATCTAGCACTTTTGGCTTGGAGGTTGTAGTTCTTTTCTCTGCATACAATTCACCATGGAAAAAGAAATCAAGGGAAAACTCCCATATCTAGATATTATGGCCATCCACAAAGCTAACCTTCAATTAGGTCACAAAGTCTACAGAAAATCAACTCACACGGATCCTATTTACACAAAAACTCCAATCACAACCCTCGGCAAAAGAGAGCCATAATCAAAACATTAGTAGACAACGCAAGACGGATATGTGAACTGCACTTTCTCAGCGATGAACCAAATAATCTAAACCACTCACTTCAAGCAAATGGCTACGCCAAGAATTAAATCAGAAGAGCAATTAAACCAAAGAGAAAACAAACAACTGAGGGAAAACAGTCTCCCACAGGAAAAGTGTTTTTGCCATATATCAAGGGAATCACTGATCAGATGGGAAAACTTTTGAAAAAACACAACCTACAAACAGTATTCAGACCCACCAGAAAAATACAACAGATGCTACGATTGGCAAAAGACAGAAGAGATTCCCTCACTTCTTCAGGAGTATACCGCATACCATGCAGTTGTGGGCAGGTTTACATCGGAACCACACAGTGCAGCATTCAGACAAGAATAAAAGAACATGAAAGACACTGCAGACTGGGCCAATGTGTAAAATCAGCAGTGGCCGAACATAGCCTAACTCAAACAGGATGCAGTATCTTATTCCAAGACACTGAAAGGCTGGACAACACATCCAATTACCATGTCAGATTACACAGGGAAGCCATTAAAATACATAAACAGTAACACAATTTTAGCAGGTAAAATTTTGAATTTTTCTTCTGTTTTTTCTTTTTCTTTTTTTAGTCAAATATTGCGTTGTAGTCACCTATTATACATATATTTTCGGGTGCTTTATTTTCTAGTATCTTCCCGATTTCTTGATAAAAATTTCCCTGGCTTTGATTTGGGGCATAGATGTTTATAATAAGTAATTCCTTTTTGGGGTTCATTTAAGCCGTTTACATTTATTGAAATAATCTTTAAGTTTCTATTTGCCATTATTTTTGTTTTTACTGCCAGTGTTTTGGTTCCTGTTCTGATATCTAGTTAGCATTTGGAATTGTATTTTGGTTGTAGTTTTATTGCCTTGTCTTTTCTTACTTCCTTCCTTAGCAGCATCTTTTTTCTTTACATATTCAAAGTCTGTTTCTCCTTGGTTTCCTCCTGGTCTCCTCCTGTTCCGCAAATTTTTTTAGAAACTTCTTCCTTTAGATTCTTATCTATTGTTTCTGGTATATTTTGGCACCTAATTACGAAACCTGCTTTTTCCATCTTGAAATTGATAATGGATTCCTCCATTTTATCACCTTTTCCCTTTAATTCCTGTATTTCAAGGTCTAGGTCTTGTGTTTTTTCTTCTAGTTCGTTAGCTATTTTTGTAATTTTTGTTATCTCTTTTTTGTTGTCTATCATTTGTTTTTTAATCTCTTCTGTCTCTGTTTTAATCTGATTTGATATTTCCTCCATCTTTGTATGTATGGGGCTAGTTCTTTTTTAATTAAGTCTGGTAATATTAATTCCACTGTTCGTTGTAAGGTTTGAGTTATGCTTTCCTGAATGAACGTTTCAATTCTTTCATTGACTGTTGGGAAATATTTGTTTTTAACTGACTAGTAGCTCCTAATTGTCTTGGAGATGGCAGGGATCCCTTCCCACTATTTCCTGCTCCTGATGTCATTGTATGTATTACTTTTGTATATTTTTACTTTCCTTGTCTTATGTTGTGTTACAGATCTTAACCCCCCCTTTTTAATTTCCCCCCTCCCTATCTCTTACTATATTTTTCTTAATAATATTCTATTTGACACTGTTTTGCCCTCGCTCTTAAAATTTCTATGTCTCTTTAAGGTCTCTTTTAGTTCCGTTTAGCATTCTCTACCGCTGCTATGTCTATTTCTCTCTTGCTCTCCTTCACGCCTTAGTCTCTGTCTCTTTAAATTTTTCTTTTCCCGGCCTTGGCTGGTTGTCTCTTCGATGCGTCATTCTGGTCCTTTCCCTCTTGTTCCTGCTGCTTTGCTAGGGCTGCCAAGTCGGGGGGCGGCGAAACCCCCACCCGGGAGGCCCGTTCCCCGGCGCTGCCAGATCGGGCCCCAGGGGGAACCCCACCCCCAAAGCACGTCACAGGGGAATTGGCGTAAGCACATCAGGGACGTTGGGGGCGGGGCCACAATCATCCGAGGGAAAACTCTATGTTTTCCCCTCGGATGATTGTGGCCCCACCCCAACGTCCCCGATGTGCTTATGTCACTTCCCTGTGACGTGCCTGTGGCGCGTGTGCACTTTGCATGCATGCGAAAACTCCCAGAGCGAGCCTGGACTTTCCCGCTCCAGGACAGGTAAGGACTTGGCAACCCTATGCTTAGCTGCCCGTCGTCTCTTCTTAATTACGTCACTCTGTGTCCTTTCTGGCTCTCCGTACTTCTTCACTTGGCCGCTCTTCCTCTCTGCGCCGGCTCGCCACCACCTTCCCTCTCCGAAGAAATTTCCCTCGTCACCTTCTCTCCTTAAAGGGTCCGCTCTGTTAAGTCGCCCACTTAACAGAATAGTTTAGTCAGAGAGTGATTTCAGCAAAAGATCAGCTTTATTCAGCAACTCGTAACTCAACTCCAAACAGATCAACATGAATAGCCAGAACAGCTTTAGCATTGAAGCTGTTCCACTTTTAAACTCTCCCGGCTAATGTAGCCACGCCCTATTGTACAATATCAACCTATGAGGTTGTAGAGTTAAGGTCCAATCACATTAGTTCCCGCTCAGGGAGCTTGCTGGTACTTGATTGGCTGGTTCTTCCTGGGCTACCAATATGATTGGAGGGATTTGGATCCAGCCCAGGACGAAGCTTCACATGGTGTTTCAATAGGGTGATTCACATACAGTTTGCCTTGCATTGAATACACCACACGCTCCACCGGCTGCAGGATTGAAGGTATAGAAACAGAAACAAATTATGTAGTCTTTACTTCTATTTATTTCCCCAGTATGCTGACTAGCGCTTTTATTTTTATGTCGGATCTCTCTGTGCTTTCTTTCGCAGCCATTTTAGGTTTCTTTTCCTCGTTGCCTCCTTACAGTTTTGCACTTATAATTTTTTCTATACAAATAAAAGGAAGTACTTCTTCACACAAAGAGTGATTAACACATGGAATTCACTGCCACAGGAGGTGGCAGCGGCTACAAGCATGGATAACTTCAAGAGGGGATTAGATAAACATATGGAGCAGAGGTCCATCAGTGGCTGTTAGCCAGAAGCCATAGATAGGAACTCTCAGTCTGGGGCAAAGGATGCTCTGTATTCTTGGTGCTCGGGGGGGGCAGTGGGAGGGCTTCTGGTGTCCTGGCCCCACTGCAGGACCTCCTGATGGCACCTGCTATTTTTGGCCACTGTGTGACACAGAGTGTTGGACTGGATGAGCCATTGGCCTGATCCAACATTGGTTTCTCTTATGTTCTTATTAAAAAAATGAATGCATCTGTAGCTCAGAGCTGTTATATACCCAGATGCATAATGAATTCTATTAGAATGTCAGCATAACAGTCTTCATCTTCATTAAATGTGGTTGAATTTACATGTCTACAAGAGAATACTGCAGGCCACGCATTTTCTAGAGGATGATTTATTGGATGCTATGGCTAATAATGGTAATAAATACTGCTACTTGCAGTATAGCAATTCAAAGCACTATATGATGACTAAGAAATAGCTAATTGATTCCTGCAGCACTTCTCCTTGCTAGGTAAGGGTTTTCATTCTCCTCTTGTAGAACAGGAAGCTTGAGACTGAAACAAGCAAGAGAGCTTGTAACATCCAAAGTATTACACAAATGAGAGCTCTCTTAATTTCATTGGGTCTTTTCCTAGAAATACATATGGAAAGAGCTTCCTCTCTATTCTTATGATTTAATTTCTCCCTTCAATTTATATTTAATCATATAAAGCTCCTTAGGAATTTCTCTCAGTCCTCTTGTTTTGTAATCTTGATTGAAACAGCTGAGAACAAGGATTTCTTGGCTCCATCTGCTCCTGCTATAGATATTCAAGAAGCTTCTGAAAAGGAATGTGACACAGTTTCATCTGTATTTTAATCTGGATGGTTTTGGGTTTAGACACTCATGTAATTCAGGTTTCAGTTTTCAAAAGGAGAGTCACCAGGGCATAAGGTTCCCCGGAGGCTATTTCCCCTAATGTGGGAGTCCTTATGTGTACTTGCAGGCTGCTAGAGGTGTATTGTGATTATCCAATGATGATGACAAAGCATTTTGTACATTCCTCTCCTTATTTCACGTGATCCAGGCAGATCCCATGTAGTAAAAAATAGGTTTCAGGGCTCAAACTTATGGTAGGTCTGTGGGTCTTTGTCAAGTTGTTAGATTTGCTGTCAAGATTTGTGAAGGTGTTCGATTTGTTAGATTTGTCGTCTCTTCCATGCAGAAAAGTAGGGTAACATTTTTAAACCTATAATAAGAGGAGCACTTAAATGTACTTTATTTCAGGCAAACTTTTATATTCTTGTTGAAAACAACAGATACATTTTTTAAAAAATCTAGAGCTATCCTTTGACGTGTGAACATTTTACTTGTTTTAGTGGGTTCCTAAATAAGAAGATCATTTATGGTAGATATGTGTACTTGTAAGAAAAGTTTGTTCATCACTCCTGATCTTCTCCTTCAGTGCATAACTTCAGGGTTTCCGTGTATGGCTCACATGTTATATGTACCCTAAAACATTTCCCAGAGCTTTCTGCAGGGTAAAAGGACTCTGCAGAGGATACGAAGAGGGTCCTGGAAAATGACTTCCAGTACAAAGCATGTCCTGGAAGCGGTCAATTTGCAAATCATGGTATTGTATCACAAACAAAACTCATTGACTCATTCATGTTTTCGACCAGTTTAATTCTGTTTGGATAAGTAATAAAAGGTTTCAACAAAAAAAATAATAAAATCAGTAAAAAAACCTACCTGCTCAACCTAGGCCACCAAATCTCTATCGCTATGACTATTCCTCAGTCCCTATTTCATAGTTGAGAGGGTAGCAGTAGTGACCTTTGACATGGTTCTTGTGAAGACAATGAGTGACAAAGCTGCGCTATACACTGGAGAGTGAAAGCACTGTTTAAAGGAAACCAGATAAGAAAAAGAAGAAGAGATTGGATTTATACCCCGCCCTTCACTTGGAGTCTCAGAGCGGCTTACAAACTCCTTTCCCTTCCCCTCCCCACAACAGACACCCTGTGAGGTAGGTGGGACTGAGAGAGCTCTGACAGAAACTGCTCTTTTAAGAACAGCTCTGACAGAACTATGGCTTGCCCATGGTCATCCAGCAGCTGCTAGGGGAGGAGAGGGGAATCAAACCCGGTTCTCCCAGATTAGAGTCCGCACACTTAACCACTACACCAAATAACCATTCTGTACAGATTTTATACTACAACTAAACACAGTCCAGTACAAGTATGAATCGTATCTTGTTTGGGTTGCAGAGAATGCCAAACCATGCCATAATGTTCTTAGCGATTTTACAGGTGACACAAAATGTTGATCCTTAAATTGGATGACTTTTGCCATGCGATAATGCTGTTAATGGTTTCTGGGCAATTAATTAGGGCTTTGTTTTCTGTGGGTAGGAGCTGCGGTGGCTCAAGTGGTTAAGATGCTGAACTGCAGGCTGTGGAAGGTCGGTAGTTCAGCAGTTCAAGACCCAGGTGCCGCATGACGGAGTGAGGTCCCGTCTCTAGTTCCAGCTCCTGCCAACCTAGCAGTTCGAAAGCAAGAAATTGCAAGTGGATAAATAGGTACCACTTCGGTGGGAAGGTAACAGCGTTCCATGCGCCTTGGTGTTTAGTCATGCCAGCCACATGACCATGGAAACGTCTTCGGACAGCGCTGGCTTTGAAACAGAGATGAGCACCGCAACCCTAGAGTCGGATTCGACTGGCTTTCGAGCAAGGGAACCTTTACCTTTTACCTTTACTTTCTGTGGGTAGAGTAGCCACACTTCCTTGAGTTTCTTGGGGCTATCACTTGAGTGTAAAGTGGCAGGCTATAATCGAGCCACCTCTGTTTCCTGCCTACACAACCTGTTGACACAGGCAAAAACATAGCAACAGCCTTAAACAATAAACGAGTCCAGAGAAGTAAGGAAACAATGCCTGTGTTGAAGAAAACACATAACTTTTGTAACAGGAAGACAGCCTTGCTTCTGAATTCTTTACTAGTTCAACCTTCTGTTCAGTCCCTTCCCTAGAAGAACTGGGGGATATGGAAAGAGCCGTGTTTCTTATGTGTTGATTATCCATTATAGCATGCTGCAGAGATAGGCAGAGATAGAACAATCTGCCTATAACCTCATACTGATTTTAAGGATATAGCCGTTACCATTGTATATAATTAATAGTCTTTCCTGGTACTCTGTAGCATTCTGGTTAGCAATTAATGTTTCTCGTCGGCCACTTTGACCAGGGGCTGGGAGGTTAGCACACCAGAGCACTGCCATTCCTGTCAAGGTGACCTTGCTAGCAATTTGACTGGGTACAGCTGTTCCCTCCACACCTACTTTTTGCCCTGGATTGTCAATGGCAGGGCCAGGTGGCACTCTTCAGTGGTTGAGATTTGGCCCAAAGGCTGCTGTCTTCCTATTCCTAGCATAGAGAAATGTCTGGATTTCTACCATAGGCATCTCCCTTTTGAGGAGAGGGTTGCCAACTCCTGTAAATACCAGGAGATTTCAGGGTGGAGCCTGGGAGAATGGAAGGTAGGGAGGGGAGGGACCTTGGTAGGGCATAATGCTATGCAGTCCACCTTCCAAAGCAGCTATTTGCTCCAGGAGAAGTGGCTTAAATGTTTTAAATAAATAAGTAATTTATGTAGTTTGGAGATCAGCTGTAATTCCAGGGGATCTCCAGCCCCCTCCTGGAGGTTGCCATCCCTACCCAGGACTATGGAAAGAGGGTGGCATAAGTGGTCATTCTTCCTTTTTTTTGGAGGATATGTCCCACCTGTTAGCAGTTTTCCAAGGTCTTAGGTAGAGATGCAAAGAATTTGGGATCTTTTAATCAGAGACATTAAAGTACTTTTTAGACTTTTTATATTAGACTCTCTCATGTCATAAGGTTTGACTTGTAAGACATTGGAAAACAGCATCCTTAGACTAGAATATATAGAGCTATATTGGCCCCGGTCACACGGAGCATTAGCCACGCTAGAGAGACAGGAGATAGGTGGATTTTCTGGGCACGATCTCACCGCCACATCTGGGAAGCGTAGAGCTCCCGTGGATCAACCGAGGCTTCCCGCCGAAGATGTGCGGCAAAAAACTAGTACCTCGGAGGTACTAGTTTCTGGAAACCGCGGGGCAAGGGCGGGCGTCTGATCGCGTTTCTGGTGGCATCCAGCGCCCACCCATGCCCCATTGCGAAAAGGTTCCCCCCCCCGAAGTCTCCAGGGATGCGCACAAGCACCCAACGGGGCATGCGCATACTTCAGGTTAAAAACAAAACAAAACACAACCCCGTTTGCTGCGCCGCGCCACTTCTTTGGCGCGTCGTGTGATCGGCACCTCCCCCCTAACCACGGGACCTCGACGGGACCACGTGGGGATGCCTGATCGCGCAGTCGCGTGTTATTTCGCTGCGGGGCAAACAGCCACGCCCCCCCCCCACAATATTCAGCCTGTGTGACCGGGGCCATTTATTTGTATGTATAAAATAATATATGCAGGCTATATGTACACACCTATCTTGTTGTTAATCTTGTTGTTAATGTAAAATGAATAAAACCATTTTGAAAGAAAGGATTGCAGCCTACTGGGTCTCACAAATACAAAGCATGTACTCTGCCACTGGGCTATGAACACTTCTCTCTCATTTTGGGAACTGTGTAAGTGGTAGATCAAAAAACTGATAAGTGCAAGTTAGTGGAGAGGTCCTGTGAAGGCCTATTAATGTATCAAGATGTGGAGGCAAGGAAATGCAACAGGAGGTAGGATAATTGCTGGGAACGGAGATGAACAAGTGGGAGTTGCATGGAACCTGTAATATTTTAACATGATAGTTAAAGTGTTTTTTTACAAGAGTGTTGGAACTGCATACAGAATATCTGGATTCCAATCACAGGCAAGCTCTGGGATTCTGTGGGTGGCCTTTGTAAATTTGCTCTCTTTGATTCAGTTCTGTTCTCTCTAAAATATAATAGTGCCCTGCCCAAGAAGGATGAGATAAGAGAACTGAATCATTGGTTTGGAAGAGGACCAATAGTGCAGGTAATCCAGCCTCTTTCATCATACAGTGTCCCGAATACAAAGCACGTGTGACAACCTTCTTTGGAAAACCTCCAAGGAGAATGATGCCACAACCTTCCTAGGCAGTTTTATCATAGTCAAGTGATTCTTCATTGTTTTAATCTCCCCATAGGTCAAACTCTTTGATGGATCCTTTCCCATTAGTCAACATTTTATTGAACCTGGGGGTATCAGCATATTGCACAGAGGACTCCTGAGGCGGTCATACCAGAACAAGTCCCTGGAAACGATGCTTAGGTTGATACTACCAGAAACAACATTGTTCTTAAATACAGCAATATTCCATTATAGACTCATGTTCACTTTGTTATCTGCTCCATCTTCTTCCAAAAGTGTTTAGCAATTTTCGTTCACCTTAGAGAAACCTGGTGCAGCGTAATGGCAAAGGGTATTAATAGTGAGCTGGAAACCTCCTAGTTCAGATCTCATTTCAGCCATGAACCGGGTAGGTGACCCTCAGAAACAAAGTATTAGCTTCTACCACATTTGCCATATGAGGACTGCAGTACTAATGTGTTCCCTCTAAGCTGACTTAGTGTGAGCTAGCTCACAGTTTTTTAGCTTCCGGCTCACACATTTTTGTCTTAGCTCAGGAAGGATGGCTCCAGAGCAAACTAATTTATGCAGCAGCCAAATGACTCACTCACAACTTTAATGCCAGTAGCTCACAAAGTAGAATTTTTGCTCGCAAGACTCCACAGCTTATGCTAATGGGAAGGATTGCCAGACCCCTCCACTGGGGGCGGGGGTCCCCCACTGAGAGACCCAACTGCCCAGCCACTGTTCAACTGGCCAGCAGGGCGAACTTACCCCTCCAACGTGCCCATGTCACTGCCCATGTGACCCAGATGTAACGTCATCAGTTCCAGGATATCAGGGCAACGCTCTGATATTTGGGCAAAAACTCTATGGTAGAAGCCAAATTTACCATAGAGTTTTTGCCCAAATACTAGAGTGTCACCCTGACATCCCGGAAGTGATGGCATCACTTCTGGGTCATGTGGCACATGCTGCACTTCAGAAGAGCCTCCTTCCTGCTTCTGGTAAATTCTTTCCGAATCCCCCACTGGTTGCCAGAAGGGACTTGGCAACCCTACAAGTAATGGAGCTATTGTAAGATTACAGAGGTAATGTGTGTGAAGTGTTTTGAAATGCAGCCTATAAATGCCAAATATTGCTATTGTAGTTATGACACTAAAGCACTTGCTCTGAGGTGTGCCTCCATACTCTTGGTCTGCTTTACATTCTCCAGTACCTGTGATTATGACTGGATGCAACATAAACACACTGGAAATTAGGGATGCTAGCCTCCAGGTGGGACCGGGGGACAGCCCTGTACCTAGACAATTTTCATTGGGAGGCCACTGGGGGAAATGATGGCCGGACTGACCTCCAGCACCATGTGAGCTTCCCCCACTGTGGTTCTCCTCTCTTTAAACAGGGTTGGGGAACTTCAGGATGTCGCTGCAGCTCTGGGCTGCAGTGGAGCTCCCCTGCTAGGCAAGCGGGCCTCGGCTGACCCCTTCAGGTCACCAGAGTTCCGCAGGCCCCCATCTCAGCTCTGCCTGGCACCCAGCTAGGACCTTGCCCACCCTCTCCCCTCGTGCACCACCCGGCAAGGCTGGTCTTCAGCATTATGCAGGGCTCAGTGCCTCATCCCTTTGGCAGCAGGGTTCACTCACCTCACCTGGAATACTGTGTGCAGTTCTGGTCACCACACCTTAAAAAGGATATTATAGCTTTGGAAAAAGTGCAGAAAAGGGCAACTCGAATGATAAAAGGGTTGGAACACTTTCCCTATGAGGAAAGGTTAAGGCGCTTAGGGCTCTTTAGCTTGGAGAAACGACGACTGAGGGGTGACATGATTGAGGTTTATAAGATTATGCATGGGAAAGAGCAGGTAGAGAAAGAGGTACTTTTCTCCCTTTCTCACAATACAAGAACTCGTGGGCACTCCATGAAATTGCTGAGCGGTCGGGTTAGAACGGATAAAAGGAAGTACTTCTTCACCCAAAGAGTGATTAACACATGGAATTCACTGCCACAGGAAGTGGTGGTGGCTACAAGCATGGATGGCTTCAAAAGGGAATTAGATAAGCATATGGAGCAGAGGTCCATCAGTGGCTATTAGCCACAAGGTATAGGTAGGGACTCTGGGGCAAGTGATGCTCTGTCTTCTTGGTATTTGGGGCGGGGTCAACAGTGGGAGGGGTTCTAAATGTCCTGGCCCCACTGGTGGACCTCCTGATGGCACCTGGTATTTTTGGCCACTGTGTGACAGAGTGTTGGACTGGATGGGCCTTTGGCCTGATCCAACATTGGCGTCTCTTATGTTCTTATGTACCTCCCTGGCCGCTCCACACCAGGCCAGACTGAGCAGGAGCAGATGTGGCTCCCCCATCTGGCCCAGCCTCTCTGGTGCTGCGCTGTGCTGGCCACACAATGCCTCCATCTGGCATGGCGAGGGTAGGAACGTTGCAGATTCGGGAGGGAGTGACATCCTCACTGGCCCGACCTAGCTATGGCCCTGCCAGGGGATCCCTTAGAATTACAGCTAGAGGCTCCATTCCCAAATCTCAAGGAGTTTCCCAACCTGGATCTGGCAATCCCTACCCCCCTACCCCCTGCCAGTGACCAAGAGGGACCTGGCAACCCTACTGGAAGTGCAGTGTGAACTGAAGAAGGAAGTGCTGTACTTTCTTTTTTATACAACATGGTGAAGTGGGAACCCATGAGCAATCATGGGGTTGTGGGGAAGTACTGAGGTATTGACTTCATTTTACCCCCTTTCCCATCCAAATTCTCTGTTTTCTATCTTTTTTTCCATTTTCCACAATCTTCCTCCTTTTCCTTCCACTGTGTACGTCTTTCTCTCTTCTGCCTCCCAGTTCCTCTCAGCCTTCTCCAATTATTTTCCCCATTTTTCTTTCATCTTGCCCTCACCTCCATTTTCTGTTCTTGCTCTTTCCACCTGTTCTCTGTCTTGCCCAAGCACCAACTCTGGGAGGTGGGAAGGGGGAGGAATTGTTTTCAAGATGATGTCCCATTCCAAGAGCTTCTTAGAGAAAGTTTCTAGGGAGAGAGGTGTCACCAATTGCTTTAGAAAGTCTGACTGATCGTCTTGAATTTGCATGCTTTCCTTCAGGAGGAAATGATCTCATGACTCAATGGCTAAGCAAAGTAAGGAGAGCAAGCAGGAGATGCAGGCAGGTGTTGTGTATTGGGTTTGATTCTATGCTGTTCTATGATGTTTGAAGTGTCTCTGGTATCCTAGTTCTCACATTATGATTGGCTGTCTAATAAAGACCATCCATTGGTCCTGAAGCCACCCAGGGTAACCAATCGTAGAACTCTGCTAAGGTCCAATGAGACCCCATGATTACTGCTACAATGTATATAGGTCACTATGAAATTGTGTAAGTTGGAGTGCCGCTCTATGCAGAGCTGTCCAGTCCAGTCCGTTGAGCAATGCTTTGAATAAACCTTTCGTTTGACCATCGTCTCCTGCCTCTTCAATACACAAAAACAGGGGTGTGTATGTGCAGTACGGTTTCCAGCTCTGGGTCTGGAAATACCTGGAGATGTGGGGGTGGAGCCTGAGAAGGGCGGGGTTTGGGGAGGGGAGGGGCTTCAATGGGGTAGGATGCCATAGAATCTACTTTCCAAAGTGGCCGTTTCCTCCAGGGGGACCAGTCTCCGTCACCTGGAGATCAGATGGAATAGCAAGAAATCTCCAGCCACTGCCTGTGGTTTAGATAACACAACAGAAGGTCACGAAGAAAGGTTATAGCATCACAAAAACACAAGATGTCGTGACCAAATTACTATTACTAATACTATCTCAAATGTAATTTGAATGTACATTTGAAATAGCATTAGTAATTTGGTCATAACATCTTGTTCTTTTGTGATGCTACTGCCTCAGGGTTGGCAACCCTAATGTGCAGGCAACCATTTACTGCTTTCAGATATTGAGACTAGAAGCCCTGGCGTGGTAACTGTGTATTGAAATAATCATGAAACTGATGATAAGCTTTGGGGAGGCAAAGCAAGATGTATACAAATTCATTTGAGATAGCTTTGATCTTCTTTCTTAGTTGCCGTGATGAACGTGGTTTCTGGGTATTCCATGGAAGTTTGGCATCTGTCAAGTATACCTTGCTTCTAAACAGACATAAGATTTATTTGTAAGATTTATTTGTATGTTATGAAAGAAGAAGGCTGTTATTAATGGAAATTAAACCTGTTTTTGCTTTTCTGCTTTGGTAGAACATGGTTTTCTCCCCTCCAGGCTTATGCAAGCACAATATTACCACTGTCCTTTTCTGGCAATCAGAGCTATATTCTCTGCTAGGTTTGACTGGAATCTGCTGCCAGTGAGTTATATCATATGATGCCAAACCCATAGTGTCTTGCAGGAGTCCCCAGCATGGCACCCTTGAGCTCTGTGACACCCACCAGCACCTTTTCTGGTGCCTACCAAGTGGTTTTAGGAAGTTGGTGTTGCCCAGAGATCTGACCGCCTGTTCAGACTGAAAGCATGTTGTTTCACCAGCAACTGTTGGGGTTAACCGGTGTAGTTAACTAGTTCCCACTAGTCTCGGTGTGTGCAGGAAAAATGGGAACTTCATCTGAGAGAGTGAGCAAAAGGAAGGAAATTGCCCCTGAGAACACAGTCTACATTTCAAAGGGGACTGGCAGAAGAGTAAACCCAGGAAGAAAAGTTTAGTGTGCCTATCTAGCTATCTAGTCTCTCTTGCCACTTGCTTCTGGAGGTCTGAGACAGGGGACAGCGCCTTCACTTCCAACAGCAACTGCCCCCCACAGTGTTGGTTTTATTCTCTCTCACCCCTCTTCTCCCTAACGTGGATTTCTTCTGCGTGGGCATCTCTGCCTCCTGCGGCAGCCATTTTGTGGCTGCACATACTGCCCTGACCAAGGGAACTTTGACTCTCGAAAGCTTGTACCCAGAAAACCTTGTTGCTTTCTAAGGAGCTACGGGACTTGACTCTAGCTGTTCTACCGAAGACCCAGACAGCTGCCCCCTGAAACTACCTTCCACCCTCTGTCAGAATTCTAAAGGTGTTCATAGGCTACAAAAGGTATTTTTGCATTTGTGTGTGCATGTGCATGTGTGCCTGTGCCTGGAAGTTACGGCAACATCTGGCTACTCCTACTGGGGCATGGAGAGAAGTGGCTTGATAGCTGGCCTCTGCCTCCCGGCCCTGGTATTCCTCAGAGGTCCCCCATCCAAGTACTTGCCAGAGTCAACTCTCCATAAGGAGCTGCGGTGGCTCAAGTGGTTAAGATGCTGAACTGCAGGCTGTGGAAGTACCGGTAGTTCAGCAGTTCGAGACCCGAGTTGCTGCATGACGGAGTGAGTTCCCGTCTCTAGTTCCAGCTCTTGCCAACCTAGCAGTTCGAAAACAAGAAATTGCAAAGTACCACTTTGGTGGGAAGGTAACAGCGTTCCGTACACCTTCGTGTTTAGTCATGCTGGCCACATGACTACGGAAATGTCTTCGGACAGTGCTGGCTCTTCGGCTTTGAAACGGAGATGAGCACCGCAACCCTAGAGTCAGATTCAACTGGCTTTCGAGCAAGGGAACCTTTACTTTTACCTTTCACCCTATTGGGGACCCAAAGTGGCTTACATCATTCTCCTCAGCTCCATTTTATCCTGAATCAATCCTGTGAGGTAGGCTAGGCTGAGTGCGTGACTGGCCCAAGGTCACCCAGCAAGCTTTCATGGCAGAGCGGGGATTCAAACCTGGGTTCCCCAGATCCTAGTTGGACACTTTGACCACATACCACACTGGCTGAGCAGAAGTGTTCCAGCTGCTTGTGTGTGTTTTCAGCAGGTAGAAGTTTCAACCATTATCTTTTTTTTTTAATCTAATTTTTTATTAGTTATACACATCTATAGATACACACAACCAGACAAAACATAAAACAGAAACCTATGATAGACACCATTAAAACAGATCCATCCTCTGTATCTTCTTAAGCATAACTGGTTACGTTAATAAAACTTAAATATTCGTTTTGATCCATTTATAAACATTTGACCAGATTTTTTGAAAAACTGAATTCACATTTCCATGAATTTTTTTGTGTTAGATTATCAATTTCAATCACTTCAATCACTTTAGTAATAAAATCCCATCTGTCTGACATCTTTTCATTTTTCCAGTACTTAGCTAGTACTATTCTTGCTGCTGCCAATAAATGAAACACCACATATTTTTCACCCTTTTTCCAATTTTCAGGTAATATACCTAGCAGAAATATTTCTGGATCTAGTGGGACTTGTACCTTCATTGACTGTGTTTTCCAATTTTTTTTATCATTTTACATGACCACCACGCATGATAAAAAGGACCTACTTGTGCATTACACTTCCAACACAAATTGCTGATCCCCGGATAGAAATGGGCTAACCTATTGGGTGCCAGATGCCAATGGTGGTACACCTTAAAAACGTTTTCTTTTAATGGTACAGCCTTGAGCCATCTCAGATTCTGCCATATCCTCTCCCATTTATTTAAATCAATATTCTTCCCTATATTGCTGGTCCATGCATTCATCAACATCTTGTTACTCTCTTCTGTCATCCTGTAATCCAACAACAAAGAATATATCTTCCTTATAATTTTTCTCCGAGCCTAGTAATGTTTTATCTAGTTCTGACATATTGGTATTAACCCCTATTTGTTTATCCATTCTGTACCTAGAAGGGAGCGGTGGCGCAGGCAGTTAAACGCCTGTGGTAACAACACTGAACAGCCACTAAGGCTGTTCGAGACCCACCGCAGCCGGGGTGACCCCAACTCTCAGGTAGTATATTCAATAAAAATATTTCAGGGTCCAATGTTATTTGCAATTTTGTTGCCTGAGTGATCACCTGATGTACCTCTTTCCAGTATTTCTTTACCACGTCGCAGGACCACCAGGTATGAAAAAACAACCCGATTTGTGTTTTACATTTCCAACATTTATTGCTACTTCCGGGATTTGGCCACTCTGGCGGGGGTTAAATACCATCGATGACATATCTTAAACAGATTTTCCTTTAATGAGACCGCCTTTAACTGTCTCATATTTTTCCATATCCCATCCCATTTTCGCGGGTCAATTGTTTTCCCTATGTTGTTATTCCATTTTGTCAAGGGTGTTTTCTTATTTTTATCTTGTGCTCTATTTTCTAGTAAAAAAGAATATATTTTGCCTATTGTTTTTACTTCTGGACCCAATAAAATTTTATCTAATACTGTAAAGTTTTTGTTTATCCCCGTTTGAATATCTTTGTTGTATTTAGATGTTAATTGGTTTCTTTCCCACCATGTTAATTTGACCTGGTGAGATTGTAAGGTTTCTTGTGATTTTAATTCATTATTCTTATGCAGCAAAACATCATAAGTCAAGGCCCCAGTATCAGTCATCAAATTGGGCAAGGATATTGCTTTCAACGGGGCAACCCACCTTGGGAGTTTTTTATAAAATAAAAAATTTATCTCATTCCAGACTTTTATTAAGCTTGCCCTTATCCGATGCTATTTAAAATACAAATGAGATTCTAATTTAGCATAACCCAAAAAAGAATGCCACCCTATCCTTAGATTGTGACCCTCAATACTTAAAAATCCTATGATTTTTGAGAAGTATCCACTCTCTTAACCATGTCATTGCTGCTGCTTGATGATAAAGGCGCCAATTTGGTATTGCCAATCCACCTTTTTGAACTCTTTCTTGCAACTGTTGGCGCTTTCAGGGTAGGGCGGGATATAAATGTAAATATAAATAAATAAATAAAATTAAAAAATAAATTTATTCATGTTTTTTTCTTTTCCCAAATAAAATCCTCTACTAATTTGTCTCATTTTCTTATAAACTTATAGTTTTGAAGTATCGCTATATTCTGAAAAAGAAATAAAACCTTGGGAAGTATCGTCATCTTGACCGTCGCAGCCCTACCCACCCATCAGAGAAAGCTGTAACGTGGACCACTTATCCAGAACATTTTGGATCGAGATTAATAATTTTTCATAGTTTCCTTGTACTAGTGTACTTATTCTATTCTATATATTTATACCGAAATATTTTATTTTTTTCTCTACTCCAAAATTCGTAATTTTTTTTTGCAGATTTTGATCTATATTAGAGCCACAGTTTTTTGTTAGGATTTTTGTCTTCGCCCTATTTATTTTAAAACCCGCTAGTTGGTCAAATTCATGTAGAACCTTTAGCAGATGCGAAACAGAATTTAATGGGTCTAACCATGATCATTTTTGTTAGCACTTTATATGTCTTTTCTACCACTACTTCATTGTTTTAAAAGATTTGCTGGGATGAATGATGTGAAAATAATGGTACAGTGCTATGAAGCCATGCCCATGCTAATCTACCTAGGAATGATAAGAATCGGATCTAGCTGGCTGGGTTGCTGCTGGGTGTTAAACTGAAATAATATGTCAGAATACGCCTAAAGCCATCCATCTGGTATTACCCGTTCTACCTGATTTAGACACACACAAAGATTAGGTAATCCACTCAAGGTCTTGTCAAATCTTCCTTATGCAACCAGGGGTTGTGGTCACCAACTGGTCCTGACATGTTTATAAAAGGTTTGGCTCATGAGAATAGATTCTTCATACAGTCATCTTAATGGGCAATTTAAGTGTATGCATTCGTGGAACCTCTCGAAGTGATCTCATTTCATGAACCAAAAAACCACTTTCTCCAAGCCAGTATCCTACATCTGGACCATTTTTATGACAGGCTCTGCACTAGGACTGCCAGCTCTAGGTTGGGAAATAACTGGGGATTTTCAGAGTGGAGCCTGGGGAGGGTGGGGTTTGGGAAGGGGAGGGACCTCAGCAGGGTATAACGCTGTAGAGTCTGCCCTCCGAAGCAGCCATTTTCTCTAGAAGAAAAGTTGATTTTTATACCCTGCTTTTCTCTGCCCTAAGGAGTCTCAAAGTAGCTTACAATCACCTTTCCTTCCTTTCCCCACAACAGTCACCTTTTGAGATAGGTGGGGCTGAGAGAGTTCTGAGAGAGAACTGGGACTGGCCCAAGGTCACCCAGCAGGCTTCATGGGGAGGAGTGGGGAATCAAACCTGGCTCTCCAAATTAGATTCCTGGAGAAACAGGGTGGTGTAGTGGTTAAGAGCAGTGGCTCTCCAAATAAGAGTCAGCTGCTCTTAACCACTACACCACTCTCCAAGGAAACTGATCTTGGTCATCTGGAGATCAACTTTAATAGCAGGAGATTTCCAGGTACCACCTGGAAGTTGGAAACCTTACTCTGCGCAGATCACCCAGTATAATAGATTATCTTCACGCAGAATTCACCAAGCAGTCCTGTCCAGGGGTCATTTAGTAGAAAAAGAGGTGCAGGAGCTCATTAGCATAATTCATTAGCATAACTCGTTTGCATATGCCACACCCCCTGACATCACTGGAAGTGTGTCAGAAGGCAACACCCACCACTCAGGCTCCACTGGACTGTTTTGGATTGCTAGCTATTGGGGGGGGGCATGTGCAGGTCGATCTGTCCTCGCAGAGGAGGGAGAGCTTGTACCTGAATAAAACTTGGTCTTAAAGGTGCCACTGGACTGTTTTGGACCAGGGGGTGGGGGGGTGGCTCTGCAACTTACCTGGCTGCTGGGAGCAGGGGGTGGGGCTTGTTGCATGTGCCCGCCCCTGGGCTCTTTACTGCCGGAGCTCTGCTCCTGTGCGTTTCTGCAGGAAATGACCCCTGGCCCTGTCCCACCAGCTAGCCCCCCCTTTCCAAATTCAAGACCTATTGAAGTTATTCCATTTTGTGATATATATGAAGCTCTTTTAAAGCACAGTCTGATTCTATATGTTATCAGACTATAGAGCCTCCTTGTGAGTTTCTCAGGTGGAACCATGCTATGGATGTCCTCTGTGTCTGAAATGGGATTAGCACCCACAAGGAGTAGGGAGCCTCCCTGACTCTTGGTGTGTCGCCGGCTATGAAGCCTTCAGGCTTTCCCTATTTACCTTTGAGAAGGAAGTGTTCCTGTTCTGTCAATCCACAGAGATGTCTTCCTTTTTTTCTCCATGGTGTTCTCTGTGAATTTTAATAAATAATATTTGATGGAGTTGCTTGGTTTTTATTGTTTTAGTTTAGATATATTGTGGTCTTTATTGATATACAATGCTTTGTGGACTCACTGAGACAAAGACAAGAGTATATTATAAATAAAACTCCCTCACAATTAATTATTGTCTGTTCACCTAATTGCAAATAGATATGAACAATTTCCCCCCAGCTGGTTTTCAGTATATTTTTGGCAGACAACCCATGCTAAGTCAGGATTAATAAACTCTCCAGAGCTGCACTCACTTTTTAAAATGTTTGCTGTTGAATTTATTTGAAAACATTAATACAGCATTGTGACTAGCTGGCATCATACCCTTCCTTTAGACTAAATATCTGTATTTTTAAATATATAGCTGTGCAGCATTTCAACACACTTCTTTGTTAATATATTGCTACATTTAAACTCCAGGCACCAGGAACAATAATAACTTAATGATATTTTTATTGATTTATATGGTCTTTAAAGAAAGCAGAACCAAAAGAACAATGCTAAATTATTTGCATTCTTATTAAATTAAATTAAAATACATCCAGTTTGTGGGAATGTATAAATGCACAAAAATAATAATGAACATAGATTCCCAAAAAAGGTGTTTAAATACAGAAAATTCTGTTTATTAGATAATGGGACTTCTGTAGGTTTTCCTGTACAGAAGAATTTCTTTTCTTCAAACCAATGAGGTCACACCTGTCTTTTGATCTCAGCAGTATGTGTGGCAACTACGTGCCCATCCACACTGTCTCGCACAATTTTCTTTAGCTTTTGGCTGGTTGATCCTTCATGTTCTGTAAGAAATTTGGAGATAAATCATTATGTGGGAAGCAGTGTATGATACTCTTTAGACTGATCTCACTTCCAAGGGTATTAGAAATCTTAGGGTTCTTTTATATGACCTAGAAAGCTGAAATTTATCCCACACATTCCTAAACCACCTTCATTGTTAGAAAAATCTGAAAAGCTGACATGTTACAGTCAAAATTCAGGAAACATTTGACTGATAAAGGAGATAAGCTCTAGCAGACAGAAGGAGATCAGTGTGAGCTAGCTCACAATCAAGTCAACACATGGTAAAAAATGCTGATTTGTAGAAGTTATGGATGGGGAGCCCTATCCAAAGTAATTTCATGTTATGTTAATCAAAACATACTTTTCTATATATATTTTAGGGTTCTTGATGCAGTCTTGGTCATGCTAATGGATGACCATTGTCAGAGGAGAAACAGGGAGAGTATAACCCTCTTGGTTTAACTGGATCTTTCAGCAGCATTCATGCTGTCTTTCTGGACTGGATGTCCAAGATGGCATTCAGATTCATGGGGCTCTTGTAGCTCTGTTACTGTGTGGCTGGATGGTTTCAGAAAGTGGTGCTGAGTAACAGCTGTTTGTGCTGTGGAGTCCTGCAGGATTCCATCCTGTTTAATATTTACATGATTCTGTGAGAGAGGCCATCTGGGGATCTGGAGTGAGATACCATTGGTATGAGGACAACATGTGACTATATTTCTTCTTGTTAACCAAGTTAGGTGAGTCAATGGTTGTTCTGAATGTGTGTCCGGAGGCAGTAATAGGCTGGATAAGGATTGCTACAGTACATGTGGGGCTGTCTTTGAAGACCTTTTGGAAACTTCAAGTGGCACAGAAAGGCTAATTGGAGTGGGCTGCACAGATCACAACCCGCCTGTTCCTAACTAATTATGGTGGTTGCCAGTCTGCTTCTGGGCACGATGCAAATTGCTGTTTCTTACCTTGAAAGCCCTAAATGGCCTGGGGCCAGGACACTTCACAGACTTGCCTACACCCACATAAACCTATGGGATGGCCAAAGCACAAATACAGCATTTAAAACCTATGTAATTGGTGTGCCTTACCAACAGATTCAGATTTAGTGAAGGCAGTAGGGGGTCCCTAAGACAGGGATTCTAGAGACTGGGTGCTACTGCCCTTTGTTGATCTTCTCACAACAAACGTTGTGTTCACCCAATCACAAAGAACATTTGAATCTTAGTTCAAAGAGATGGGTTGTTAATGGGTAACTCTCACTCTCATAAAAGTAGCTTCTGTGAAGTGGAATGCACGTTTACCTTGCTCATACTTGGGGTCAGGTGATGCTCAGTTCCTTAGAGGGGGAGCTTGCTGCCGGTCTGCTTCAGCTTTTCACAGATATTACTTGTACACTGCTGTGACCATAATCAGACACAGACACTGCAAGCTTTTCTACAAAAATCAGGACAAGAAGCGCTTACCTTTACCACTTGACTCCGAGCCTGTCATCCTGTAAAGTGATAACAGAAAAGTGAAATAAATCAATATGCAGTACAATTTGTGTTTAATAAGTTTCTTAAAGTGAAACTGAATGATTGGTTTAAGTATGCAACTGTGAACAAATTGATGCTCGAAACTCTTGTGAAGTTATAAATATACATATTGTTTCATTTTTAGTGTATGTCATATTTATATGTAGAATACAGACCCAACTGGGTAAGAAAATAACAGTACAAACAGTTGGTGACCTCTCTTTTAAGATGATTTCTGCTTCTAGGGAGTGGTTATGGTAAACAGTATAATTCAAGGTGCAAAGAGAATGATTCATAAAAAAGTTTACAGAACTTTAATTTTGGATGCATCTAGATTGCATCTTCTCATACTTCTGTTTTGCCACCTGTGACAGAAATTGTGCACGTAGGCATGCTTTTAAAAAGCACATGATTTTTTGTGTTTTTTTTAGCTTTGGGCGTGTGTACTGTACAGCCCAGGCTAGTTTGAAATTTACTTCTGCCTGCAGTATAGATCAGTGAGGGAGCAACATGGAGTGAAATCCCTGTCCTCTGTGAACCTTGAAGGAATTGGTGGGTATGCATCTTTCCTGCCCCCTCATTTAAAAAAACATCCCATTAAAAACTATCAGCCATGTTCAGTGTGATGATCCATAAGTTGATGGGTACTGGTATTGATAGAGATAAATGTAAAATATATCTGAAGAAATTGTATGTGTGTTTTTATTGTGTCTTCTACTGTGTAAGTGTAAGTCTGCAGAGTTACTCTAGTCTAAGCTAACTGAAATGAATGCGCTTAGACTGGTCTAAGGATTGCACTGTGAATGTCTTGCACAATGCATAGGGCAGGAGTCCCCAACCCATTTGAGTTTGTGGCAGTGTTCCCTCTAAGCTGAGTCAGTGTGAGCTAGCTCACAATTTTTTAGCCTCCAGCTCACACATTTCTGTCTTAGCTCAGGAAGGAGGGCTCCAAAGCAAACTAATTTATGCAGTGGCCAAACTGCTCACTCATAACTTTAATGCCAGTAGCTCACAAAGTAGAATTTTTGCTCACAAGACTTCACAGCTTAGAGGGAGCATTGGTCTGTGGGCAGGGGTCCTTTGGGGCCAGAGTGCGCCGGAGTGCTGCTCCGGGAGCCCAGGAGCTGGCAAAATGGCGGTGGCAGCAAGCCCTGCCCCCAGCTCCCCACGCTGTGGCCCATTACTGCCCTCCTGGGGCCCACGCCAGAGTGCTGTGGCCCCAAGGAGGCCCATCGCCACCTTCCTGGGGCCTGCGCCGGAGTGCTGCGGCCCCAGGGAGGCCCGTTGCTGCATTCCCAGGGCCCGTGCCAGAGCGCTGCGGCCCCAGGGAGGCTGGAGGATGCCCATCGCTGCCTCCCTGGGCCAGTGCCGGAGTGCTGCAGCCCAGGGGAGACCAGAAGACGCTCCCCGCCGCCTTCCCGGGCCAGCGCCAGAGCTCTACGACCCCGGGGAGGCTGGAGGAGGACTGTTGCCGCCTCCCCAGGCCAGCGCTGGAGCAGGGTAAGTGAGGGATCCGCAGGGGGTAGCGGAGGCTTGATTGGGGGAGTGGGGTGGGTGGGAGAGCCTCCCCCTCCCCCCATCTCTTTGCCCTCTTTCTTTCCCTCCTTTACTTCCCATTCCTTTTCTTTCCCTTCTCTTCCTCCCTTCCTCTCTTTTCCTTCTTCTTTCCTTCTCTTTCTTTCCCTCCTACTTCCCTTCTCACTCTTTCTTTCTTTCCCTCCTTTCATTCTCTCCTCTTCTTCTTTCCCTTCTTCTTCCCTTGTCTCTTTCTTTCCCTCCTTCTTTCCTTCTCTTTCTTTTCCTCTTTCCTTCTCTTTCTTTCACTCTTTTCTTCCTTCGTTCCTTCTCTCCTACCCTCTCTCTCTCTCTTTCCTTCCCTCTTTCCTCCTTCTGCGGCCCAACTCTAGTGAGAAGGGGTTTAAAGTCTTTCTTCGCTTCCCCCCCTAGGGAAGGGAAGGGGAGGCTTTTGAAGATGCCTTCCCCCCCTTTTGCTTTCCCTTCTGACATCTCTTCCGGTGATGTCAGGTGGTGTTGCATATGCTAATGAGCTATTATGCTAATAGCCTAACACCTCATTAGCATACCGTATGCTAATGAGCTCATGGAGCTCTTTTTCTACGAAATGACCCCTGTCTGTGGGCACATTTGGAATTCTGACACAGTGTGGTCAGTGCAGTCACAAAATAGCTGCTATAAAATGGCTGCCCCAGGAGGTGGAGCCAGCCACACTATAAAATGGCTGTCTCAGCTGCCCTGCAGTCACACAGTGAAGATCCTTGTCTTGTGCTGGCAGCTGCTGCCAAAGCTATTTTTTAAAAAAAGTCTGCAAAGCCAATCAAATCTCCAGTGGCCAATTGGAAACCTTGCTGGGCAAAAGCCTCACCTGGCCCCACCCACTTTCTAAAAACACTTGATGGGCACCACGAAAGGTGTCTGAGGGTGTCATGGTACTCATGGGCACCATGTTGAGGACCCCTGGCATAGGGGTTCTGTGGAACCAAAAAGTCACCCTTTGGTAAGTGCCTGCCTGAGGCTTGTTTTCAGACATTTCTTCACTAACCTCAGCTGTGTCTGCCATGCACTGTCTATGCATGAAAAATACCCTCATCATTCCCACCTAGGCTGTGGGCATTGATTCCTCTTCCATTTTCCTGCCTGCAGGTAATTTTGCCTTACCCATCGATCCTTCCCTCCAGCAGCTGGCGATAAGTGGAAATCTCTTTCTCCAGGCGAGTTTTAATTCCCAGGAGGACTTTGTACTGGTTATTTTGACGCTTGATATCATGGCGAAGCTCACGGAGCTCTTCTTCACATTTGGAGATTAGGTGTTGGATGCTTTGGAGTTGGAAGGAGTAGCGAGATCTGGTTTCGTGTAAGCTGTTCTCCAGGGCGTATTTCTAAAAGAATAAAATATGTTATTTTTTCAAAATGGGCATCGCGGCTGTATAGAAGCCCAGTAAGATTCTTGGGCAAAATTACAGCCTCTGTTGGCCAGTACGACTGACATCTCTTATAGCTATAGCATTTGTTCACAATATTTATATCCTTCTTTTTTAAAAAAACTGAGTGGTGTGTAGAATCATACCAAAGTGACTTGTCAAATTGGAATTGTTTTATTGATTTATTTCTTATTGCGCTTGCCTCATCTTCTATTCCCTCCATCTGTTTTCTCATCTAAATTTGGAATTTAAGCTCCTCAGAACAGGGTTCTGAATTATGCTTATGTCACGTGAAGTGCCATTTGTGTGTGTGGTCCTATAGAAATAAAAATAATAAGAGCTATGATCACAGTTGTTGCAAAGTTGTGGCTATTACCCACAAGGTATAGATAGGGACAAGTGATGCTCTGTCTTCTTGGTCCTTGGGGGGGTCAACACTGGGAGGGCTTCTAATGTCCTGGCCCCACTGGTGGACCTCCTGATGGCACTGGTATTTCTGGCCACTGTGTGACACAGAGTGTTGGACTGGATGGGCCTTTGGCCTGATCCCACATTGGCGTCTCTTATGTTCTTAAGTTCATTTGCAAACATTTTCAGCAAGAAAGGGGACTTTTTTAGGGGAGGGTCTATTAAAACTCTTCTAAACGCCCGTCTGTTTTGCACTAGTGTTCATAGCAGCACTTGGGTGCTACTTTAGAGCAGTTTCCTTTTTTTATAATCTGCCTGCTCTTCCTGGAAATGATTTTATCAGGTAGCCAATTAGAGTTGGCTCTGCAATGGTACCACTGTGGACACTTGAAGCTGATGAGCTCTGCTGTAATGTCCTTTGTCCTGGCTTCATGGGTCCCTTGAGTGCTATCATCATTGATTTGAATTATATCACTCCTCCCAGGAAGAGAAGATAGGTTTTTAAAAAACAAAATGGTGCCAATGTAGTGCTATCACCTGAGGCTCCTGAAGTCAGAAGGCACTGGGAAAGGCAGCAGGGGGGTAGTAGGGGTTCATGTCTGCCTAACTGAAGATGTGTCTCGGCAGATCTCCAAAGCTAAGCAGGGTTGGCTCTCATTAGTACTTGGATGATGGACCACCAAGGAAGTCCAGGGTTGTGACACATAGGTCGGCAATGGCAAACCACCTCTGTTCATCGATTGCTTTGAAAATCCTAAGGGATTGCCATAAGTCAGCTGTGACTTGACAGAACTTTTCACTACCATATATGGCTGCAAATGGTTTTGCCCCCTTTGGAGTTCCCTACAAATTGTCGAAAAAAGGGCAGGTGCAATTTATATTGTGTGACTTTTCATGAAGCATTTGTCACCATTTCAGCACAGCCTTAATGGAAATATTATTTTAACTTACTTAAAAACCCAATTTGGATTGGGACTGCAATGAGGCAGGGACTTCAGCCTCCTTCATGCACTATTTTCCAACCCTAAATAGCCCCACAGGGAGAACTGCAGGTACAGTGTTTACTGTGAGTTTTTGTTATTTGCCTGTGCAGTATTTAGTATGCGTGAACCCACCCCTATGGGGCAAATGACCCCAGGACATTTCAGGTCAGGAAAATCGTGCAGAGGCTGAGCCCCCCCCCTTCCCGCACTATTAGGCAGTCCAGGTCTCCAGCTTTAGTGGGAGACCTCCCACTCTCCAACTGCTCTGCCTGCTGCTGGGTGGTGGGGCACTGGAGGAAAAATGGCCTGGAAAATTGTTGTTGCACCAATAGTGCAACATCACCTACAGCAAATATTCAGAAGTGACATCACTATGCAGGTGCAACACTCTAGGATTCACCTGAAGTTCTATGGTTTTATCATAGAGTTTTGGGCAAATCCTAGAGCATCATGTTGGCGCAGTGACGTCACTTCTAGGTATTCACTGGAAGCAGCCTTAAGCACCATGGGCCTGACCCTAATTGGGTGTTGCAGTGTTTGTCATCTGATGAAACCCTGACCCGACCCATGTCCAAATATGTCATGTCGTTGGGACTTAACTGTCTCTCCATGTTCAACGGAACTATACCTCTAATGGCTTATCTGTACATTACAGACATGAGTCATGGCAGGGATTCCCCAATATGACTCACAACTACATGTGCATGGGGGACTCATCTTTACAAAGCACTCCACTGTTCTGTGTGGCTCTGTGTGGCTCTGAACACTAGCCAGTCGAAGGGGGGGTGTTTCAAGGTTCCCCTAAATGCTATTTTTGCAAGTGGAAACAGCTATGTGGGGTGCTATTTGCCCCTTCTTGGGCTTTACATGTCCTGTGATCATGTGCTCAAGAACACATGGAACCCAAGGAAGAGACAAACACTTTGTGGCTGTTTCCACTTGCAAACCCCCCCCCCTGAAACCCTGCCCACCCCTGCCCAGTGCTCAGAGCCTCACAGAGTGGCAGAGCTGTTTTGTTTTATTTTGTTTTTAATTTATTTTTATTACACAAACAATTAAACATAAAAAGATACATAATTAAAGATCCTACTTAACAAGCTGACATAACTTTTGCATAATTGGTTTTCAAAGCAACTCAGTCTGTTATACATCTTTCCCATTTCTTAAGACCGTTAGCTTAATCAATTGATAAGTCTCTAAACTTTTCTTGTGCCCATTCTTGGACTGTAGGAGCAGTAGCCTGTTTCTAGTGCCTCGCAAATACAATTCTAGCAGTGGTAATAAAGTTCAAAACAAGAGAGCACAGATTATTGGGAACTTTTGGTACATAGTTAGGCAAAGAAGCTTCAATTGTTAAAGGAAGATTAGATCCCAAACCAGCTTTCATTATGTCAAAACATGATTGCCAACAGTTTTTAACCTATATATAAGTCCACCACATATGGTGGAAGTCAGCTATAGATGAGTTACAGTACCAGCACTTATGAGGTAGGTTAATGTAAAGGTTTCCCTTGCTCGAAAGCCAGTCGAATCCGACTCTAGGGTTTGCGGTGCTAATCTCTGTTTCCAAGCCGAAGAGCCAGCGCTGTCCAAAGACATTTCCGTGGTCATGTGGCCAGCATGACTAAACACCAAGGCGCATGGAACACTGTTACCTTCCCACCAAAGCGGTACCTATTTATCTAGATTCCCATAAATATTTGCTAATTTATACGGAGAGAGGTACCTTTGATGTAACATTTCCATGTTTTTTTCTTAAATTGTGACACTTTAAACTTGAAACTACTTTAATTTACATCTCCACATTTCACAGGGAATAATACCTCCTAGATCCTTTCCCCATTCTGTCCCCCCTCCCCCAGTGGTAGAGCTTTTTGTAATGGTGAATCCCCATACCTGTAGTTGTGAGTCACACAATTTGTGTCCATTGTAATGTAGAACTAAGCCATTAATACCAGATATTGAAAACAAAATAAGGGGCTGTTGTCACCATGTTCTATTTCTGAATTTCTACAGGCATTTATTTGGCTGCTGTTGGAAACCAAACGTTGAATGACAGAGACCCTGGTCTGACCTATCAAGCTGGTCTTAATTTGTATAAAACCACGGGCTTTTACAAGCAAAGGGGAAAAAATGAGACTAACACGGGGGCATGCTGTATATGAATGGCCCCACTGAGCACATCAATTTGAATCCTGCAAGGCAGGGAATGGTGGGACTTAAATGGACAAAAGTCATGTTCTTGTCCAAATTCTGCTATCATTTACAGCACCAGTGGAGCCAGCTTTGGGTACACAGGTAAATGGAATGTGGAGCAATGTATTAGGGGCACAAAAAGTGTCCTGCCTTAGATCTTGGGTTCACCTTAGATCTTGGTAGTTACCGTGTTTATTTGGGTCTGTAGATCAATTTCCAGGGTTTGCAGCGTGCGGTTCAGTTCAGTGATTTCCTTCCGAGCATTTTGTAGTTCTTCTTGGTTGGGGCTTGCTTCGGTTGACTCATTTGCAAACTGTAGAGAAGAAGCAGATTAAATACTTTTTGTTAACTTGCTGTCATGATCCTGCTTACCTGAGAGGATTTTAGTACCCCATTTTACCTAGGGTTTAACAGGTTTGGCATAAGAATTTTTGATCTAGAGTGTAGGCTTAAGTACAGAGTTGCCACCATACTTAAAAAATGAGTGTTTCTTTCCCACAGTGGGGAAATTGTTAACGAATGGGAGAGATTGTGAAGCTGAGAATATAAGATCTTCTACCCCATGCTTTATGGCAGACTTCAGACATATTGACATATTCATGAGAGGGAAGTCAGGAAGCAGTTTTTCTCCAGGCCAGTTTGGCTGGAAATCCTGGAGGGTTTTCTGGGCATGGTCACAGGGGGTGTGGGGGTGGTATTTGTGAATTCTCCATATTGTGCAGGGTGTTGGACTAGATGACCCTGGGGGTCCCTTCCAACTCTATGATTCTATGATGATTTATTGCTATGCATCATCATCATCATCATCATCATCATCATCATCATTAACAACAACAACAACAATAATGATAATGAATCGTCCCATTGCTCTGGGCAATATATACCAATAATAAAGCAATAGATAAAACCATACAAGAATCCAATATACAGTTAAGCATATAATTAAAAACCTAAAATCCATGATGGTGTCCTAATAAATCTTATTTCCATACTGGATTGCGCCACTTTCCAGCATCATAGTATCCATCCTCTTCAGTCCGTTGACATTACTCAAACATCCAGGTATATGGTATGTGTGTGTGTGTGTGTGTGTGTGTGTGTGTTACAATTGCACTTTGTTCCATGTACAGAGCACTTAGCCACCACAATTATTTTACTTTACCGGTGAAACAAAGACAGAAAAAGAGTAATTTAGGCAAGGAAGCAAAAAGAGAACATTGTTCTAACTCAGGGCTTACCAATGTGCCCTCCAACATATTTCTCGCACCTGCCAAGTGTTTTTAGGGAGTCAGTGGGGCCAGGTAGGGCTTTTGCCCAGCAAGGCTTCTGAGAGACTACTTGAGATTTAATTGGCTGTGCAGATTTTTTTTACATATTGGTTTGGCAGCAGCTGCCACCACAGCTCAAGGATCTGCACTGTGTGACTGAAGTTAAGCTGTGGCAATCATTTTGTGGCAGGCTCCACCTCTTGTGGCAGCCGTTTTGTGGCAGCCACTTTGTTGCTGTGCCCACCATGCTTTGTCAGAACACCAAGTGTGTCTGCAGGCTCAATAAGGTTGGGGACCCCTGTTCTAACTTGTAGACTCTCACTAGCTAAGCCTTCCAGCCTTCAGAAATCAGCATGCATATACTCGCATCTCAGAATCAAAATGCTGGACGGTCTTCCCTGGATGGGTGATATCACACAAACACACACAGGAAAAACCTGCTTTTCAAAGGGACACCTTGTGGGAGGAAGTTTCCTTTGGGCTACTGGGCTGATCAAGCACACAGGGTGAGCCATGGAGAGTGTCATATTCTAATTTGGGCCCAGCCAATGGAGAACTTAGCTTTAAACTGGCCCTGCCAAGTCAGGGTAATAATTATTACCAAGTGCAGAAGGGTCAGGAGAGAACACTGCCACCCATGAGGAAGTGTTATTTCTTCACTATTGGCACAACTGAGAATTTTTATTCCTCTCTGAGGAAGCTGATTGTGATGGCAGGGTCAGTGTGTGTCCATGACAGCTCCTTGGGGCACTGGAATGGGATTAAGTTAGCAAACTCTTGTGGTAACCTGGGGCCAGGCTGTAAACCATAGATAGCAAACGTCATAACCCTAGCCAAAAATGATTTCTTCAGATTATAGACTATGCTCTACAAAGGTGCTTGTTGCCTTTCTCTGTTTACCTGCCGTTGGAACCAGACTTCAAGGCTTTTGCTGTTTTTTTCAATTATAGCTTCATAATCCTGTCTTATCCCTGCCAGAATCTTGGCCAGATCTTCTGGTGGCTCGGTTTTCACCTTCACATCCACCTTTGGTTCATCGGAAGAGGAATGCACTGCCATATCCTGTGCACAGACAAATGTGAGGAAGCAAATCAACACTGGCCAATACAAGGAGCAAGAGAATCCCATCACACTGTAACATTCGGATCTGCCACCTCTCCCCTTGGAGTGGAAGACCAATTACTTTAAGGCAGACATACTTCCCTCTTTCTGCTAGTTAATCTGGCTTCTGAACTTGGCCTTTTGTTCTGTGCAGTTTCACCTTCAGTGAGATTTTTCTAAATAATGTCATTTCCTAGCTAAGGAATGGTATCAAACAAAACTGTTGCTAAGCATGAGTTGCAAGGCAGCTCAAATGTAGTCTTGCAAATATACCTGAGTTCATTTGCTGGAAATAAGCATTCAATGAGATTCGTCCCCCACAATTCACCTTTCAGACAAAATAACTTCTGCAGTGATCCCTTCAGTTTATTGAAATGAATGTGTTCAAGCTGCTGATTCATTGCACCCCTCACCTTATTGCTGGGAACTGAAGCCTGCCTGGAATGTTCACACACATGTTGAAGGTAATTGGAGGGATATAAAGAAAAGGTATTACATTTGTCAGACACCTTTGAGGTCCTGGGAGCATCCCTCACAATCTACTGAGAGAGGCTGTAGTAGATATTCTCATGGCCACTGATTGGATGTGCTGCTACAGCATTTCCCGTTCCCCATGATTTTTACATGGTTCAGTCCTATACATGTTTATTTACGAATCTAGGCTAAACACATTAAGGTCCTATTAAGCAAAAGGGTGAGTAGTATCAAAAGGATATTTCCTTTCAAAATTTGGTGTGGTGGGAATGTCCTCTCCCAAATGTTACCTATGCTGCCTCTTCCTCTTAAGTGCTCTGGGCCTTGCTGACAACATAGGAAGAGGAGTACTGGCTAGGCTTGGATCCAGACTAATGCTTCCATCGGTGCAGATTTATTTATTTAGTTATCTTATATCCCACTCCTTTCCCCACCAAGTAGGGCTCAGGGCAGCTTTTGACTCAGCCTTTGACCTAGGCAAACAAAGATTATGGGACAAACTGAATAAATCAACTATTGATAAGCATCTCCTTTTTCTGATCCAACAACTATATGATCAGCCTACTGCCCAGGTGAGATGTGGTCCATCTGGTGAACTGACCAGGGCTATTCCATTGAATAAAGGAGTCAAGCAAGTATGTATCCTAGCTCCATTGCTATTTAACTTATATCTCAATAATTTAAGTTCTCATATTTCTGAAGATGAATTTTACTCACCTTGCCTGGCTCATTTTAAATTTCTCTGTCTCTTATATGTGGACGATACTGTTCTTCTGTCAAGATCTGAGGTCGCCCTACGTAAGCTTATAGGTTCCTTTTTGGAGTATTGTTCCAGTGAGGACTTAGCTATTAATATTATTAAGTCAAAGGTTCTTCTTTTCAGTAAAAATCAACAACAAAACAACTAAGGATAAAGTACAAGTGTTCAATAGTAGGTCAACCCATGGAGCAAGCAGAACATTTAAATTATCTAGCAGTTGTTTTTCGAGCAAGCCTTTCTTGGAAGGTGCACCTGAACTCTGCTGTAAGAGTTGCTGTGAATACTGGGAAGGCCATCTTGAGATTTTATTACTCCTCTGGTGGCCAATATGTTCTTTTGGCAAAGTAATGCTAAAGTCACCAGGCAGATGCTATATCTGCCGGGGTCTGGATCAGAGCAGTAACAGACAACATTGATAGACCACTATTAAGATTCCTATATAATATTTTGGGAATCCCTCAATGTGTGTCAGGAGAACTGAAGTTGGGGAGATGTCTTTTGAAGCAAAGGCCTGGATCAGAGCATTCAGTCTGAAAATTAGGACCCTAAAATTAAATCCAGAATCCAGACTCCTTAGACAAATCATGTTGGATGATCACACAAATGACTGGGAGAGATTACTGTCTGGATCACAAATTATCACGTTTGGGCAGAAGACATTAGAGGGACATTAGAGGGACTTTGATCACGTAGAAGACAAATTAGAGGGACTTTGATTATGAGAGTACATTGATTAGAGTTCGCAGAGTATGTTCATCTTTCTCAGTAGGCATTCTCTCACCAACAAAAATGCCAAACTATCTATCCGAGCTAACTCTTCAAAAGTATAGAAGGGCATTCAGC
The DNA here is from genome assembly GCF_001447785.1 of Gekko japonicus. NCBI lineage: Eukaryota > Metazoa > Chordata > Lepidosauria > Squamata > Gekkonidae > Gekko > Gekko japonicus. The sequence continues at coordinate 366,050 of NW_015163643.1, read as the reverse complement.
AGTAGGGTTACCAGGTACCTTCCTCCTGCTGATGGGGGGATTTGGGGGGTGTTCAAGGGGTGGGCAGGGGATGACATCCAGAGGTCATATCATTGCATCAGCGCCACTGAGGCAACGCTGTACTTTTTGGGCAAAACTCTATGGTAAAAACAGCTACAAGCCATAGAATTTTGCCCCAAAAATAGAGCGCTGCCCCTGATATCGCCAACACGATGATGTCACTTCCAGAAGTGACATCAGTGTGTCACTGACATTGTGTCTGTTTGGGGGATCAGGGATTCCCCCACTCTCACCTGGGGTCTGGCAAGCTTATTCAGCAGTGATGTGTGGAAGAGTCAATGGAGTTCCATATTCAGACAGACTTTGCATCTGTGGCAATAACAGCATTGATTCTGTGGATGATTTTTTTTTTTACTGCCCCAAATTTTCAGATATAAGAGCTGAATTGGTCTCTCCATGGTTTTTTTTCTGGAAAAAGAGATGCTGGAATGCTCAAGAGGGAAATGAAGGAGAAACACATGGGATTCATAAATCTATGCTAAAAAAAAAGATATTAAACTCATATACCTGAGCTGAATGACTGTGGAGAAACCCCTGTTAGTGACAAATCAAGGGTAGCTCACATGCCCAAGAACCTCAGATACAAGCCAGGCTGGGGAGGGGGGGTTAAACAAGCACTTCCACCTACCTGCCGACCCCCACCTCATTGCCAAATCTCTGGATCTGGGACAGATTCTTGCCCCCAGAGCCTTAGAGACAGAGGAAGGTTGGAGCACTCCCTCGATGCCTCCCTTGCTTGCTCACAGGAAACCAGCCTTCTCTCGGCAGCTGCTGTCACAGGCTGGTGGAGAGGCACCGAGTGTGATGGTGACCCAGCCGGAATCATCCGGGACTGCCGCTTAACAGTGCCAAGAAACAAAAGGATTTCTCTCCCGTCAGCTTCCTGACTGTATGAGACCTCATGTCAGTGAGGTCATCCATAAAGCCCACTTTCCCTTTCTCCCCCCTCCCTTCTTTGTGCTCTGTTCCCCAACTCCATACACTTCACTGGAAGTAAGTTGGGTATTTTAGGACTCTGGGAGGTCTGGGTACATCACAACCACCCCTTTCCTCATGCAGAGGCAGGCTCTTAAAGGAACAAGAACATTTTCCCCACAATCAGAATCCTTGGGCAATACCACAACCCTCTATTTCCTGTCCCCAGGTTTGCGTGGTACTTAACAAACCACTCCAAATTCTTATATTTCACTCCTGCTAAAGCCCAGACTCTTTCTGTGCAGGTGGGTAGTTTTCCTATCTCAAGAAGCTACCTTTAAAATGAGAGGCTTATTCTGACCTGTACTTAACCCATGAAAAGGTCCCGGAATGCCGTTCCAGTGCGTTTCGCCAGAAAAAAAGCCCTGGGTCTCTCCATTATTTAACTAGGACGTTGTCTTTTCAGAAGCTAAATCATCTTGGTTACTCAGAGAGATAAGCAAACTACTTTTGTGTGGTGAAATTTCTGGCAGCTGTTATTAAGTTACATGATAACTTTTGTACTAACTTTTCGGCTCTCCTTTTCGGGGTGAGGGTTTGCTGTTTATGACTCTGGTTGTGAAAACAGTAATTGCTAGAGCATTATATTTCTGTGGGTGTAAGGGCTTCTGCCTGCGGAGCACAATTTTCTTACCTCTTCCTTCGCACAGCAGCCCCAAATACCCCCCTATATCCTTTTCCCAGAGACCATCTCTGTTCCCAGGACAGGTTTTGTGGGGAGGGCAATCTGTCTCAGGAAGGCAGAGACAGGAAAATTGTACTCCAAGGGCATAAGTCTGTGCATCTGGATACAACCCATAACCTACAGTTAGACAGCAAAAGTTTGGAAGAGAGGTTAACGCAGAGGTCCCCAATGTGGTGCCCATGGGAGCTGTGGTACCCCCCAACACCTTTTCTGGCACCTCCAAAGTGTTTTTAAGGAAGAAGGAGGAGGAGATTGGATTTATACCCTGCCCTTCACTTGGAGTCTCAGAGCAGCTTACAAACTCCTTTCCCTTCCCCTCCCCACAACAGACACCCTGTGATGTAGGTGGGTCTGAGAAAGCTCTGAGAGAACTGTCCTTGAAAGAACAGCTCAGACAGAACTATGGTCATCCAGCAGCTGCAAGTGGGGAATCAAACCCAGTTCTCCCAGATTAGAGTGTGCACACTTAACCACTACACCAAGGGGAAAGGTAGGGCTTTTGCCCAGCAAGATTGCCTATTGGAAATTTGATTGGCTGCAAAGATTTTTAAAATGGTTATTTGACAGCATCTGCCACAATCTGCCACTGGGTTAATACATCGGTAAATGAACAGTGGGGATGGCACTGGAGAAGCAGGTGAGGCAGGGCTAGGGTGGTTCAGGACAGAGCATACGTTGACTCACACCTGCCCATGAAAAAGTAATTAAGAAAAGTTGTAGGACCAGGCTTGATGTGACGTATTAGTTAACATGGCTGCTTGCTCATACATAAAGCATGGTGGCTGAATGTGTGGGGTTTTTTTTCTCTTCAAAAGAGAAAATGATGCATGCAGATGAGAGGAGCGAAACCTTGCCACTTCCCTTGCAGGGCACAATTGCTTGAGCCTTTATATCTCCTGGAAGGGAGCCGAGCTGTAAAAGTTAAATGGTTCAAACAATTGTGCGGTAAAGGCAGGCAGGGCTGCCCATGCACATAAATAAGGAGGAAAACCCACCCTACCCAGTGTGCTTTACACATGCAGTCCTGGGGTGTGCCCATCGTCATGTCTAATTTGTCACTGATTAGCCAGGAGAGATTCTAACAGCCTGCTCTAGTACTATGAGGCCCATAGTGGTGGAGCAAGATTCCTGATCCTCCTCTTTTTGAATGTCATTTGGCTATCCTTTCTGCATCATACGCACTTGTTGCAGTTAATCTATATGAAATCAGTGATCTGGAGTGTTGAATGATTTCCCCCCTTAGAGCTCCCCTTCCCAGACAACTGTTATTTTGCTCTTAACCCAGGAGGCTTTAACTAGGTTGGAAATACAAGAGTAAGATTTTTTGTGCCTTTGCATTAAACAGTCTTCTAAACCCAAATTCTCACACCAAGGTTCATTAGGGAAAATTAATTCCAGTATTCCAAGTTTGTGCAATTTGTATTTTGAAAAGGGAGTTTTAAGAGATATTAGGCAAAGGAAGGAAGGAAGGGCATAGTGAGAAAGGTTGTGGCACACCAAAGAGCCATTAAGGGAAATGTTTGGAATGTAATTCAGGATCCTGTGCATGCTAAGCGTATGCTCAGCCACTGAGGTACTGCCTGTTTGAGATAGGGAGCTACAATACAGGACACTAGAGATGCTGCAAATTTTGTTGTGAATATATTTGGTGGTTTAACCATAGAGTTTTGCCCAAATGCTAGAGCATTCCCAGTCGGTTTAGTTCATGTCTAGCAGCCACACATGTATCTTGAATTAGTTTGCATTGGGTATCCCCAAAAATGTGCATGCACAAGGATGCTACTGATTCAAATTGATTGGCAGCCATTAACATAGCTAAGGACTACTTAGATGAATACCAAAAGGTAGGATTTTATTGAATCTGGCATTTACTGATGACTGATTTATATGATTTGTGAATTATCAAATTGTCTGTTTAAACTATTGCCTGCTGAGTGGAGCAATTATGCAGCAAGGATGTGAAGGTAGCAGAAAGCAGTCAAGCTGTGTAAGAACCCACATGCGCAAAAAGCCAACTGCACTGCACTGCATGGATAGTAAGGAATACTGTAAAACAGCCTTTCAAACACCCACAAATGGATCATTGAACTATCAAACTGATCACTGAAAAAATCACATTTCTGTTTGCAACCCGGTGTCTGAGCATCCTTGTAGGACACCAGGGTAATAACATATGCTGGAAGGTTGCGTGTTTATGAAAGAATACAAAGCTTGGACTAGAACTGTGTTGAGAAAAATTTAACCCTGTGAGGCAGTTTGGAAGCAGAGTTAAATAGGATTTTAAAATTCCTACATCCTTACTGAAACAGCACTTGTAACTTCAAGGGGCATCAGCCAGGAAGCAACATCAGGGGAAGGTCTCAGCCTCTCTACCCTGTTGTTGGCCCTCCAGGGGAACTGGTTGGCCGCTGTGTGAGACAGGAGGCTGGACTAGATGGACTATTGGTCTGATGCAGCAGGGCTCTTCTTATGTTCTTATATTCTTCTACTTAACCTGAGACTGTTTTTCATTTCCTACACAGAGTTTCCACAGAACTATGTGTGACCAAGTTATATGCCAAGGCTGTAAAGGTTCTCTGTAATTACTACAGCAGCAACTGAATAGAATATACATAATTACTGTGTAAACAACCTAATTATTAGACAAGCTGAACTGGTTTGGTAAAGTTCCCTTCATTGCAGTATCATCCTCTGGCTCATATACTGCAAAGTGCCCTTGGGAAGCCAATTTAATAATGTTAAAACTAACCAGTATTCAGTTTGCCAGTGAGCTGTGATGTAGTATTCTGAGTGCTTTCCTTGCAGGGGAGAATCTCAATGCATCTTTCCAAAAGCGCCCCCCCCCCATAACTGTAACTCTGCCTTGTATTTAGGTCATGCACTACATTTTTGCAGAAGTTTTCATTCCTCTTTAGCTGTTTGGAATTGTAGGGTCTCTTAGCACAGACTGTGCTTCACTTGTATTATTAGAAGTTGGAATGCACTGCCGCTAGAAGAGCAGATAATAGATCTAGAGCTTTGCAGGGAAACTGGTATTAAGGCACATTTAAGGACAGATCGAGCAATTGGGCATTTGCTCTCCTCAAAAGAAGTAGCTGACTAGAGAATGTTATTTTCAGATACACAGCACTCTCTTGATTTGTAACAATGGGATATGGATTTGCTATACCACTCTGTTTGTGTGTGTATATGCGCATGTGCATGCACACACATGCTATTGGTGTATGGATTTGTTACACCTCTCTCTCTCTCTCTCTCTCTCTCTCTCTCTCTCTCTCTCTCTCTCTCTCTCTCTCTCTCTCTGTATATGCATGTGCATGCACACACATGCTACTGAATGGGTTAGCAGGTAAACGTTAAGATGAAAGTAATGAGATAAAACATTCAAAATGAAGCAAAACAAATAAACGGGCAGGGAGGGATCTTGCTGGCAGCAGAGTGTCTTCTGAACTAAATTTGCCTTCCTCTTCCTACTATACTATTCTAATTATGCTATACTACAGGTACTGTAAGCTTGGGTGTGTCCAGAAGCACAAGCCAAAAGGCAAGAGTAGTGTTGCCAACCTTCAGGTAGTACTTGGAGATCTTCTGGAATTACAACTGATCTCCAGACGACAGAGATCAGTTCCCCTGGCGAAAATGGCTGCTTTGGAAGGTGGACTCCATGGCATTGTCCCGCACTGAAGTCCCTCCTCGCCCCAAACCCCGCCCTCCCCCAGGCTCCACCCCCCAAAACCTCCAGGCATTTCCCATCCCAGAGCTGGCAGCCCTATGCAAGAGCCAAAGGGCTCTCAGAGGGTATAACCAGATGAGTCAGCAATTGATTCCTGGTCCACTCAAGCGATATTGTTCTTTCTGTTTGTTTTTTTGGTTTATCTGTATTGTGTTTGTTGTTGTAATTTTATTAACATTTATAGTCTGCCTTTCTCACTGGGACTCAAGGTGGTTTATACAGAGTAAGTCAATACAGTCAACAGTACTGTATATGCCCCCTTCCAGAGAAAAGTGGGATATAAATACTTAAATAAATACCTCTCACCTCAGACACGTGCAGGCCGTTATCACTCTGTGTGGCACAACTTGGCATACAGATAAGACAATGAGTAAAGCTGGCTGTGTGGTGCCAGCAAGTGGCAGAGGGAATGGCATGCAAGGCTTGCATAGGCAGGGTGAGAATTCAGCCTCAGTGTTTAACTGACAGGGATTCAGTTCAAGGTTTCCCCCCCCCCCCCCTGGGGTTAAAGAACTTTTAAGTGGTTCTCCTTTTTAGGGATCCAGGCAAACATTTTTGAGTTTTGACATAATTATACTTGGACTTCATTATAATGCCAACCCCCAAAACTTCAATAGCACATTTGGATCCTAACAGGCAAGATTCTCTAGCAGAAGTAATGCTAATCACATCCTGAGACTTCAGCTGTCAAACAGTATACACCAAAATAACTCTTTCACTGGGGTTTATTCAACGGCTTGTTAAAATGGCTGGGGGGTAGGGATGCCAGCCTTCAGGGGGGATCTGGGGATATCCCGGAATTACACTTCATCTCCAGACTACAGAGATGACTACAGCCTGGAGAAAATGGCTGCTCTTAGGGTTGCCAAATCCGATCATCGCGGGGACGGACAGGGACTTTCTGGGAGTAGGGAGGAGTGGTGAGACATGCCTACATAAATAGGAAGTGATGTATGCAGGGGTCATTTCCTGCAGGAGTGCACAGGAGCGAAGCTCCAGCAGTAAAGAGCCCAGGGGGCGGGCACATGCAACAAGCCCCACCCCCTGCTCCCAGCAGCCCTCAGTCAGAGCAGGAAACAGCCAGGTAAGCTGCAAAGCCCCCCCGCCCCCCCCCTCCGGCCCAAAACAGACCAAGTTTGATTCAGGTACAAGCTCTCCCTCCTCTGTGAGGACAGATCTGCACGTCCCCCCCCCCCGATAGCTAGCAATCCAAAACAGTCCAGTGGAGCCTGAGTGGTGGGTGTTGCCTTCTGACACACTTCCGGTGATGCCAGGGTGTGTGGCATATGCAAATAAGTTATGCTAATGAGTTATGCAAATGAGCTCCTGCACCTCTTTTTCTATGAAATGACCCCTGGATGTAGGCATGTTAGGGATGTCAGGGGTGATGCTCTGGTTTTTGAGCAAAACTCTATGGGAAAATTCATTTCCTTTTTTCATAGGCATGTCACAATGATTTCCAGGTTCCTGTTGATAAAAAGTGGTGATTTTGGGGGGAGAGGAGCACCTAAAACTGAGGGACCGCTGCCCACACTGGAGGGTCTAGCAACCCTACCTGTATTGGAGGGTGGACTCTGTAGCATAGTACCCCACTGAGGTCACTGTCCTTTTCAGGCTCCATCCCCAAATCTCCAGGAGTTTCCCAGCCTGGATCTGGCAATCCTATGCCCCCCATCACCCTCTGGTGGCCAGGGGGGACCTGGCAACCCTACTTGGGGGAGAACACTAATGAATCAGTAATGGTTAGTTTAATATTATAATGAATGCAGTACAGATAGTACCATCACTTGTCAGTAGGTTGTCCTGGCCAGAGAGAAACGTTCTGCATAGATAGCTGTATAGATAATATTCCCCTTAAATGCAGTGGCTCCCTTCAAAATTGATGCAAATATTCCAGCATGTCTTCTCAGCACCTCTGTTTTCAGCTGGGCAATGAGCTATGCTATAGCCCTAAACAGATCTGAAGAACACCTTCCTAAATCCATTGACATCCATGAATTTAGAAAGAGTGTAACTCTCTTTAGGATTGCACTGTTACATTTGGAAGCATAAGAATTAAAATCTAGGAAATTCAGTCGATGCACCTCAGTGATTTTTTTAAAGTAGCAACTCTTCAATATTTGTCCTACCTCTTCATGCTTTTTCTTCTTGAGAATATGATCTTCCCGCAGAGCTTCAATCTCCATCTCCAGATCAGTTATGATGATTGTCATATTGTCAAGTTCCTTACGGATGTTTTCAACATCATTTTGCACATTTTGACGGAGTGCTTTTTCTGTCTCATACCTTAACCAAGAGGAAAAAAGTGATTTAGGTGAACAGAGCTTAGACAGAGCCTCCCCCCACCGCACTTGAACTTTTAGGAATGCATGACTTGTGAGAGCAATCTTAAGAAGGTCTTCTCAGAAAGTAAATCTCAGGTTAGTCAAAGGGGCTTACTCCCAGGAACATACCACTGGGATTGCAGACGTAACCCCTTAGCCAGTCCATGCTTTTCTCCCTATAACCTTTATGCCTAAAACTATAATCTGGGTCCAAAAGGAAAAAAACAACAACTTGATATTCCATTTGGTCTTTTATTCTGGGACATTCCTAAGCCTCAGTAAAGTGACATTTGTAGAAAATGAACAAGTGAGTACTTGTAGTGTATTTGTAGAAAATGAACAAGTGAGTACTTTATTGATATTTGGCATGCATTGAGAACTGACCCAAAGTGATTGCTCCCTAAATTACTTTAGTGAAATGTAAAGCTCATGGGCTAAAGCAGTGATCAGGGCAGGATGACTGTTTGAGAGTATTATACTTTAAAAGTATAATATGCAGTGAACTAGTGTTTGGAATGTAGTCTATGTTGAAACAAGTGTCTGAATTACCTTGAGGTAACTGTCAACACTCGGAGATAATTGTCATTCTTAAATACGTTTGGTGTCTAGATTAACACATTTCCTTTGTGTGCACACACAATGGCAGATGACAGATGTAATGGTGCAAATATATTTGTCTGCTATAGCAGGATAATCATTGTCATCACTGGAAATTGTCTCATTATACCAGGAGGAGTAGGTGCAGGATTGGCCTAGAAACATTAAAAACTTGTAGCTCAGGTTAGAACTATTTGCATGTTTGTGAAATTGTTCTGGGAAAATCTAGCAAAACAACCTTCTGGACCTTCCCATTAGACTGCATTACAGTGACTCAGAAAGATTCTTTAGCCAAGAAGAAGAAAGATTGGATTTATACCCCAACCTTCACTTGAAGTCTCAGAGTGGTTTACAATCTCCTTTCCCTCCTTCTCCCTACAACAGACACCCTACAAGATAGGTGGGGCTGAGAGAGCTCTTTCAAGGGCTGCTCTTGAGAGAACAGCTCTGAGAAAATTTGTGACTGACCCAAGGTCACACCAGCAGCTGCACTTGGAGGAATCAAACTCAGTTCTCCCAGATTAGAGTCTGCACTCTTAACCACTACACCAAACTGGTTCGCCAGAGTACTCCATGGTCAACAGAAGGGGACCCATGGCAAAACAAATACCGCATTTACTCAATTTCCAGATCAGTTATGATGATTGTCACATTGTCAAGTTCAAGACTAGTTTTTTCCAAAGTATGCCATCAAAAATAAAAAGGGGGGTCATCTTACATTTGCATGCAAATTACAGTTGAACGATTTGCACATTTTTAGGGTAATTGTGGTACATTCAGTGTCATCTTGTTTTCAAGGAAATACAGTATTGAAGTGAGACTGAGTAAAGGGATGGGGCAAAAGCAGACAGTCTGGAAGCACTGGGGAACTCCTTGCATAGAACGTATTTTAAAAGCAATTGTCTGTAATGGATGCTTGCCATACAGACATAGCAAAAGGTAAAACTGGTAGTTTAGTGCCAGTGAATAAGAGCCAGGAGAATACCAATTTAACTTTCCAGTCTTATGCATTACAATACTACAGATTTGTCCTCTGTCTAGCTTGGTTACTAACCAGTGGTCTCCTGAACTGGGGAGCAAACCTGAGTATGGTGTAATAAATGGTTTGTGACTCAAACTTTATTTGAACCATGCTTTATCTTTATGCAATATTATTTTGGTTGTTACAGATTAAGAACCAGGTCTAGGGTTTGCCCTTTTCTCTTTCCAAGAATGAATGAGAGATCCAGGAAACAACTTACTTGATCCTGAAGTCCTCTGTTGCCATTTTAGCATTGTCAATCTGTAGAACGATGCCTGCATTGGTAACCCGTCCATTTTCAATCTGTAATTTTTATATACATAATCAATCTCATATAGGATTAATCTCTTTTACATACAGAATTAACCTCCATGTGGACACATACCTGAGGGACCGCCTTTCCCCATATATACCCCAGAGAGCACTTCGGTCAGGGTCACAGACTGATTGGCCCTTCCAGGTCCCAAGGATGCCAGGCTAGCTGTTACCAGCTTTCTCGGTGGTGACTCCATACTGGTGGAATGAGCTCCCGGAGGAGATCAGGACCCCGCAGGACCTTTTACAGTTCTGCAGGGCCTGCAAGACGGAGCTCTTCCATCAGGCTTTCAACCATCACCATCACCACCATTATCACCATCACCACCACTTCCATCACGGTCAATATTAACACCTTTGAATACCAACTTTAACAAATTATTGATAATGGAAATCTGGCGCCTGTTCACCGGCCGAGACTGAGAATGACTATCAAGCTGAATGTCTATACAGGAACTATCTTTAATACCATAAGTTACCATCTTTAATACTATAAGTTAATCGCTAGCACTTTATGTGATGTAAGTTAGTTTTAATGAACTGTCTTAGATACTTTATATTTATTGTGTTTTTGTGATGTTAGCTGCCCTGAGCCTGCCTTGGCAGGGAGGGCGGGGTGCAAATCTAAATAAATAAATAGTTTATGAGAGGGCTCTCCTGTGTGGGAAGGGCAGAAGGGTTATACATTTTGGGAGTTCAATTAAATGTGAGTAGGGCTTTTGCTTCTTAGCGTGCGCACACACACTGGATTTGAGAGTAATTCTTTTACATACTATAGCAATGGTACAAATACCATAAAATCAATTTCAAAGGTAAGTGTGAGAACCATTGGTATCTCTCTTGTGACTGCAGCATTACACATTGGCTCAAGAAGTGTCAGAGCTCTTTCTGCACAAGGGAAATGAGTACCAAATTCTTTGCTATATTAATCTTCAATTTCTGTTCTTCCAGTTAAGAGGTGCACCGGATTCTCGTCTCGTGTTTGATTTGAAGGTTGCACTTAGGGCTGCCAGCCCCCAGGTCCGGGCGGGGTTTCCCCTGCTCCTGAGGGCTTCAATCCACCCCTGGCCAGCTAGCCAGTGGAGGAAGTTCCGCCCCCAAGAGTAACCACCTGCCTGGCCACCCCTCTCCCTCCCCTCCCGCCTGATTTAAAGGCCTTCAGCTGATTGGCAGGGGCCACGTGGTCCATCGACCAGCTGGAGGGCCATTTAAATCTAGCAGGAGGGAGAAAGAGGCTGGTCACAGGCCGCATGCTTGGCTCACAAAAGGACCCTTTAAAAGGTGGCCCATGACTGCCCTTCTCCCTCCCTCCTGCTAGATTTAAAAGCCCTCCAGCTGGTACACCCCCAGAATGCCCCCCAGGAGGGGACTTGGCAACCCTAGTTGCTCTGTTGGAATTTATTATACAATCTCTTCTAACAGTGGGGCTCTTTTTATAACACCTGTTGAATTATTTAATTAATTAAAATACTTCAGTTAAAATACTTCATAAAAATTGGAGGGCTTGTGAAATGCAAATGTGGCAATTTAATTTAACTTTTAAGTAAAATGCCTCAGATTCTAGTGGTTTGTCAGATACATTTCCCGAATATCACTTGGCAGTTTACTTGGAATGGTTACAGTTTCTATTAATAAGAAGGACATAGGCAGTGTGAAGAAATATTTTTTTATTGGCCCCAGCATTCATGACAGCCATCTTGAGGCTGGCTGCTTACCCCATGGCTGCCTTTTTTTTAAATAGCACGTACTCGTTCTCACAATTCCAGAAGTGCCCATGGGCTGAACAAGGACGAGGAGGATTGCTGTCTAGACTAATAATAGATCTTCAGCCTTGTAAATTCAGTTTGTTTCTTGCTTAGCAAGAGTATCTTACTAACTAAACATTTCCTTTAGTCCTACCTCTTTATGCTCCAAAGTAATAGGTACCCTTATGGTTAAGAATTACATGGCCATGTTTTTATCAGTTAAGTTTGCTCACTCCCTGTTTACCTAAGGGGAACTGCTATCTGCTTTTAGGAGCTGTAGCTAAATAGGTACTCATCATACTAAAGAGTCTATGAGGAGTAGTGCTAACAAACTCTACTGGGGCCTGGAGTTCTCCTGGTATTACAATTAATGATGCCAGCCTCCTGGTGGGACCTGGGGGTCCCCGGGAATTACAGCTCATCTCCAGACTACAGAGATCATTCCCCCTGGAGAAAATGGATGCTTTGGATGGTGTTACTCTATGGCATTGTACCCCACTGAGATCCCTGTCCTCCCCAGGCTCCATCCCCAAATCTCCAGGAGTTTCCCAACCTGGCTCTGGTAACCCTACCTCCCCATCCTCTGCTGGTGGCCAGGCAACCCTAATTATGATAGATCTCCAGATAGGGTTGCCAGGTCTTACCTTCATCACAGCAGGGGGCTCCAAGCCAGCTTTGGGACTTTTCTGGTGTGCATGCAAAGCTCATGTGCCTTGATGGCGACACCTGGAAGTGACATCATTGCACTAGGCACATTGTTTGGGGGACACTCTAGTACTCAGGTAAAAACTCTGTGGTCACCATAGGGTTTTTACCTGAATGCTTGAGTGTCCCCCCAACAACATGCTCCACCCCCAACTCTGCCTATTGGGATGATAGACATAACGTGCCTGTTGCCTTCTTCTACACTGCTGGCCCCAGTCGTCCTGTCAGTACCTTGGCTGCTCTCATGAAGATTTGGACTTCCCCTGTTGTCTGTTATTTAATTTGACATAATGTAACACCTTCAGTGGTACCATATATTCACAGTCACAAGTTAGAATCCCCACTTGTTCCCATGTACTTGCAGAAAGAGTGAGAGAATAATCTTCCTTCCCTAGAATTGCAGTTACAATGTGTTAAGTGATTGCAAATACCCTGTTTCCCTGAAAATAAGACCTACTCCAAAAATAAGCCCTAGCAGGATTTCTATGCATTTGTGGTATAGGCCCTAGTGTGTCTTCTTGAGAAAAAATAAATATAAGACAGTGTCTTATTTTCGGGGAAACACGGTATATGATGAATTACATCAAACTTCCCCTTGGATTGGAAGAAAAGACACTTGGGTTTGGGAGGTTACTGAAGAGCGACTCTGAAAGGGTGGTTTATAAAGAGGTGATAAAAGGTCTGAGGACAGCAGCTGCAGTTTGGCTCAAGGCTAATATCTGTGTACGTGTGTATAGTTTGGGTAGGAACTTGAGTCACCTGAGTTCTGCAACTGAAACATTCCCAAGAGATGACTCTAAATCCTTTCCTCGAAGAAGAAGAAAAAAATCACAACTGGAAGGACCCATCTTTGGAATGTATTCATTATGCAATATAAGGAACAGGTACTACATTCCTGAGAAATAAGAGTACACCTCAAGTATCGCCAGAAGGTGTGAGGTGGAAGGCCCTGAAGAAATCAACTGGCTCCAAAATACACCTGACAGCTTTTTCATGTCCAAAGCATGTAATTGTTGTTGAACTGTGGAACAGGAAAAGGGCAGTAGCAGAAGCCTTGGAATGGATTATTTCTATTTTGATAGTTCCAAATTTGAAGGAGCATCCAGAATGTTGAGTTGGAACTTCTCAGAGACATAATAATGATAGATTGTGTGTATGTGTGTGTGTGGGGAACAGAGCCAGTGTAATGGAACAGTGTGTAGTTACACTGGCTCTATATGGCATTTGGAATTGTATCTCCTGGACCAAAATAGGAGGGTACACAATTGAAATACCATTTGGTTACATGAACCTGATCTGGACACAAGGCCTGTACAGTACATCCTTGCCTTGTGTCACTGATATTTCTCAGAACATAATTTTCACTTGGTCTTATTTTGATGAATATGAGTTTTGTAGTCATTGAGCCTATATGTAACATTTATGCTTGACCACTGAAGAAGGCCAGTAGGGTGAAATGCATCTGTTTTAGGGTTGCATAAGGTCCTAATTGTGCATATTGTACAATCTGAAGTCTTCTTGAGGCTATATTTGGGCCTGTAATTGTTTTTAAACCAATTTGCAATAAATTTATGTATTTTTGTATAAGTTGTATTACCTACATATTTATGTTGTATACTTACTGAGTTTAAGAAGAGAAGAAGAGATTGGATTTATACCCCACCCTTCACTACCCAAAGGTATCTCAGAGCGGCTTACAAACTCCTTTCCCTTCCCCTCCCCACAACAGACACCCTATGAGGTGGGTGGAGCTGAGAGAGCTCTTGACAGGAACTGCCCTTTTTCAAGAACAGCTCTGATCAGAGCTACGGCTTGCCCAAGGTCATCCAGCCAGGTGCAAGTGGAGGAGTGGGGAATCAAACTCGGTTCTCCCAGATTAGAGTCCGCACACTTAACCACTACACCAAACTGGCCCCCTAACATTGGGCCCCCTAATTTCTTTTCAATTAACCTTTTAGGTTCTCTGGGAAAATTTGCTTTTTGGCTCCAAATTTGGTGGTCAGCCTGATGGTGAGTGTGAACAGAACCATCATGCCAGAAAAAAAAAGTTTTATGGTGATGGCAGATGTGATAGGATGCTGCACTACAGCCTGCCTCTAATTGTCCATGATGGTTCAGAGAAAATGGAGAAAATCCACAAGCATATTTTGGTTGGGGAATGGGCCAGCCATTTGGTCAAAATGGAGGCACCAACATAGAAATCCTAATGTCCTTTGTACAAGAAAGTAATTGCTCATATAACTGTTTTGAGATCAGAAAGACCGTTTCTCATTTGGTTGTCCTTACTGGATGAGCAACTAAATGAGACTGCAAAGATAGGAAGGATTTGCAAATTGTAGATGCCTGCACTTTTCTTTCACATTCTCAAGGATCTAGATCAACATGTGAGCATGACTAAATGCAGATCTGATATCAGGTCTCGAAAGTTCAGTATGCTGAACATAATTCTAAAGAAGCAGGAAAACAAGCAGAGGTGAAGAACCAGAACAGCATGAGCACAGAGAAGGGGATTTAGGACATGCAGAGGGGGAGGTTTTGTCAGATCTTGGAAGCTAAGCAGGGTCAGCCCTGATTAGTAATTGGATGGGAGACCACCAAGGAAGTCTAGGGTCGCTACGCAGAGGCAGGCAATGGCAAACCATCTCTTTTCATCTCTTGCCTGAAAACTTGATAGGGTCACCGTAAGTCAGTTGAGACCTGACAGTACTCGCTGCCACCACCGGAGAGGGAGGACTGTCTATTTAAGTGAAGGAGCAAAGGGAATCTTTGGTAAAGTCAGCTTTTGAACATACACATGAGCACATGAATCTGCCTTATACTGAGTGAAGCCTTTGGCTTGTCAGTATTCTGTCCTCTCACTGGCTGTGGCTCTCCAGGGTCTTTAAACATAGGTGCTTGGAACTGAACCAGGACCTTTTGTTTGCAAAGCAGATTGTCTGTAAGTGAGCCATGGCTTCACCCCACCAGGAAGGTGTTCAGGATCACTTAGGGATGAACCAGCCCAGTAAGGAGAAGGACACAGCCAAGCCAATGCCAGCATGTAATCATCTTCTTCATGGAGTACTAATGGTTTTCTTGACTTCCTGAGAGAACTATGGGAGGAGAACTAAAAGCACTCAGATCCCAAATTTATTACACTCTGGGTGTCAGGTGCACTAGTTCCTTGGGCCAAGAAAAGGGCTTTTCCATCTGCCAGAAACCTGTTCAGGCAAACAGAGCCATGCATGGTCAAAATTTCAAGCAGTTTTAGATCAGAGCAAAGACAGATGAGAACTGTGCAGGGAGAGGGGCGGGGAAGGGAGTAGTGGCATGGCCAGATGTACTGACTGTGGTCTCCAAACCTGGGAGAATCCTCAAAACTGAACAAAAAAACTGCTTCTTGGGTCCTTCCTGTTGGCCCTGTGGAGCAGGCTTCTTTCCCCAGACCTAAAGCACACTGGCTGTAATCTCAGAGGGTCCGTTACCATGGGGAAGAGTTACCTAGATGTGTGTTAAACCCCTGGGAGGAGGTGCCACTAAATGCAACCTTGCAGAGCCCTTTGTGAAAATCCTTCAGGATAACAGGAAGCACAAATTGTCTGCATCCAGAACCAGAAATGTTCCTTCTAAACTAAATCACAGCTCTGTAAGAATCTTGACTTCTTGCCTTATATGCCAGTGCAAAATTAAAAGGTATCCATCTGATTAGTCACAAGGATTAACACCAGTTAAATATGTTTTATTATGAGTCCAGATTAACATCACAGCCGAGCACGGAAAATTGTGAGTTTAAAAGGCAACATCATTGAACGGTAATATAAAATTCTTAGTAGGAGGCAGAAATTCTTTTCAAAACTGTTATTATAGTGAAATTACAAGGACTGGTGTTTTTAGCATTGGTTTAATTATTAAGAGCAGAATGGCCTGCTTTCCTGAAGTGCTCCCAAATATGCTCTAGAAGTTCCTTCCTCCTGCATCACATAAAGGCATGGAAGATGGACCCACAAAGGGAAACTTCAAAAATAGTTCTGTTTGGGTTGGTATTTATAGCCTCTGGTTAACAGCTTTTCAATATCTTGCATCTATTCAATGGCTATTTAAGTCCCACGTATACATGCATGTGGAAATATTTAATTAAAATGCCCCATCTATTCAGCTTGCTTGAGGGTTAGTCAATTAAGTGAATATAGCAGGAGTATAGGATCCACCCCAAGGATCCTCTGGAGCTCTTACACTTTGCACCTGCCACTGTGTCAACAATTATCCTTTTTAAAAATACATATAAACAGTAGGCATAATTTGAGCTTCAGCATATAGAAAACAACATGCTATGCTTAAAACTCAAAAGTTTTTAATGCAAATTTAAAATGTTAGTAATTTAAATCAGACATGAATTTCATTTCAGTTTTTTTTTCTTTTTTTTAAAAAAACTCTAGTTATAGAGATGCTTGGGAAAAAGTAAACTAAAACTTTATCAGGTTAAGAGAAAGTTTAGACAGTAGACTTCAGCATTAACTTGCCATTTTGCAATCCAAATGTTTAAAATTGCACTGCAGTTGGGATGTTGTAAACATCCATTTAGAAAAATATAACTTTCCCCCACACAAAATTGCTTTTAGAAGAATTAACCTGAATGTATGTTCTTCTTAAAGGTTTGCATACCCTTACCCTCACTCTCTCTGTTCTAACCTTCGTACTCCCACCCTTTCTTGAGGACATTTCTTCTGCATGACTTCAGTATCCACTTGGATACTCGGATACTCAGTGCAGCTATACCGGCTGATTGAGTGATTTACAGTTTGTATATCTGACTTACCTGATCATGCATGTCTACAATGTTTTGTTCATATTCCTTAAAGTCAAACTGGTTGCCACGGGTTCTCTTGTCATGCCACTCTCGGATGCAGCCTTCCAGCTGAGTGTTGGCCTCCTCCAGAGAACGCACCCTTTCCAGGTAGGTCGCCAGGCGGTCATTCAGCTCCTGCATTGTCTGCTTCTCGCTTCTTTCCAGGAAGATGTTCGAAGGTTTCTCACAAGAGCTTGCCCACCCTGTCCCTGCATCACAGTTCACCCAGACTGGTCTTCCAATGGCAATGGGAATATAAGCAGTGTTGCCTCCATGCATGCTGGAAGGCCTGCAGGAAGCTCCTGCATGGGCAAAGCCACATCCTCCAGCACCCCTGAGAGACCCACAAGAAAAATGGCACAGGCCTTTGATGGAGTTCATGCTGTCATCAGCTCGAAACTGAAGGTAAACACTCAACACGCTCTCTTGACTGCCGGCACAGTCTGACAAGTGCCTCAACCTTCCCTGAGCTCTTTTAAGCCTTTCCCCGTGGGAGTTTCCTTATGTTAAATAACTATGCCAACAAGATTGTGTCATCATCACCAAATATGCGTTTCCTCTTGGTCAATTCTGAAACCCTTATTAGCTGGCAAATACAGTAGTCATTAGGAAGAACAACAACATACCAAGGTTTTTGTCCTTCCTCTCCCTCTCTCTCTCCCCTCCCCACTCCCCTTGTTGATTTTTGCAGCATATCAACGAGGCGTGGCCCCCAAAGAGAGGGTGGAGCTGAGCTGAAACAGCTCAAAGACTCTGCTTCAAGTTTCTTCTCGGTCTCATGGCTCATCTGTGTTATGTTTCACTGTTTGCGGTGGTGAGAAAAGCTGCTTGAATTACACACAGTGCTAACTGCCAAAAAACGGTTAGGCTTCCTGCATTTCACTGTAACCAAGGAGTACTTTGTGTTCATTTTCTGAAAATCCATGTTATGATGTCTCATAACATTTCAATAATGTGCAACTCTCCCATCGACTTATGGTTGTCTCAAGCTGTCTTTTGAAATCATTTGAGAATACAAGTAAAAAAAATCTGTAGCCAATTTCAGGAGTTCTGCATTGATTGCTGCCTTGTAATTGTACGCCTGCCAATATCATGGAACATTTTAGTGATAGTTTGGTAGATGCGGTTCAGAATAGCAGCGATACCTATCATCACAGTATCTAATACTCAATGACCCAGTGCCTATCAATACAGCAATGAATTGAGGCCACCCTAAAGAGATGGTAAGGTTGGAGGACTACCAGATATACTGAAAAATAATAGTTGGCAAACTAAAAAAGAGAAGACACCCCCACTCCTTCCCCAATGTCCTGATGAGGTTCAAATGTTCTTCAATAGGCATAGAATGTTGAAGTCAGCTGAATGTCAGTGGAAAGGGTGGAGGGAAACGTGGAGACGAGACGAGAGGGAATTTGTCTGATCATGCACATTAGGGTTTATAGTATCCTGAGGAGGAATATAAAGCCTACCTCCCCACTCCCTGGTAAGAAATCTAGTGATGTGTACATGAATAAAGATATCAGGTACCATGCAAGTGACCTGAAGAATGGTGAGAGGTCCGGAGACCAAGTCCTATGAGGAATGGTTAAAGGAGCTGGGTATGTTTAACCAGGAGAATAACCATCTTCAAGTACTTAAAGGGCTGTCATATTGTTTTCTGTTGCCCCAGAAAGTTGGACCAGAACCAGAGGGTTGAAATTAAAAGAGTTTTTGGCTAAACACTAGGAAGAACTTCCTGACAGTTAAAACGGTTCCTCAGTGGAACAGGCTTCCTCAGGAGGTGGTGGGCTCTCCTTCTTTGGAGGTTTTTAAACAGAGGCTAGCTGGCCATCTGACAGCAATGCTGATTCTGAGAACTCAGGCAGATGAGAAGAGAGGGCAGGAAAGGTTGCCTCATTGCTTAGTTCTCGTGACCCTTTCCTGTACGCCCTGGGAAATACTGATTGCCACTTTGAGGTCAGGAAGCAATTTTTTCAGGCCAGTTTGGCTGGGGGTCCTGTAGGAGCTTTTTTTGTCATCTTCTGGGCATGGGACAGGAGTCATTGTGGGTAGGGTTGCCAAGTGAGAACTCAGCTGCAGTGGGGGACTCCCGGCTGGTGGCTGGAGCGTGCGCGCCAGATCCACATCGCCCAGACGTTTTCATAGAGTTTTCCCTCGGATGACCGTGGCCCTGCCCCCAGCGTGCCTGGAGTGCCCGCGTCACTTCCGGGCGACGTGCATGTCGGGGTGGAGTTCCCCCTGGGGCCCGATCCACCGGCGGCGGGGAACGGGCCTCTGGGGCGGGGGTTTCCCCGCCCCCCAGGGGGACTTGGCAAGCCTAATTGTGGGTGTGCGGGGAGGTAGTTGTGATTTTTCTGCTCAGCTCTGCAATAACTGTTCCTCATGTATAACCGTTCCTCATGAACAAACTGAATAACTGTTCCTCATGAACAAAAGGGAAGTGGGATCCAGACTAGCCATGCCTGCAAGGCAAGGTAAAGCTCTATGTTGGGTAGTACTATTGTGTTGCCCTCCCCTGCAGTACCTGGCACTCACCCCTAGATGGAGTAGTCAGTTGCCCTTGGCGGAGTTCCTGCTGCAGGATTCACTGGAGTGCTGTGCCAAGACCACCCAGGTGCCCCCTAAGAGTTCCTAGTAGAGTTGCCAACTCTAGTTTGGGAAATTCCTGGAGATTTAGCAGTGCAGCCTAGAGATGGAGGAGTTTTGGGGAAAGGAGAGACCTCAGTGGGATATAATGCCATAGAGTCCTCCCTCCAAAACAGCCGTTTTCTCTAGAGGAGATGACCTCTGTAGTTTGGATATCAGTTGTAATTCCAGGAGATCTCCAGGCCCCACCTGCAGGTTGACAACCCTAGTGCCCAGCCTCCTAGTGATCATTAATTATTTTTATATGTGTAAAGAAACTTGCATATTTTATCCTGTCCACTTTCAAAACAGCATACCCAGGCTGGTCACTAGAAGCTGGTTTGGAGGGCATGAAATTACTGATGCATTGCTGTAGCTATCACACTTTGTAACATCTTGAGCACACATTCTCTGAATTCCCTCAGTTACATAATTGTGGTGCCGTATAATGTTGGCACAGAAGGTCTCCATGTAATTGGGGGAGATCCATGTGATGAGCAGCTTCAGATGTCACAACCAAGTCAAGGGTCAGCAGAAACACAGAGGCTATTTTCAGTGTCCTCCACATGGAAAGTCTAAATGTAGAGTAGGGCTCCCCAACATGGAACCTTTGGGCGCCGTGGTACCATCCATACCTTTCCTGACACCCATGAAGTGTTTTTAGAAGGTGGGTGAAGCCAAGTAGGGCTTTTGCTCTGCAAGGCTTCTGATTGACCATTGGAGATTTGATTGTCTGTGTACATTATTTCAAATGTTGCTTTGGCAGCAGCTGCCACTACAGCACAAAGAGCTACACTGTGTGACTGAAGGTAATCTGTGACAATCAGTTTATGGCTGGCTCTGCCTCCTGCGGTGGCCATTTTGTGACAGCCATTTTGTGGCTGTGCCCACCACGCTATGTCAGAATTGCAAAGGTGCCTGCAAGTTCAAAAAGGTTGGAGACCCCTGGTGGGGAGAAAGAGAGAGAGAGCGCCAGCCACTCACTTTCTTCTAAGCTGTGGAACTTAGCAATCAGTTGGTTTGCTCAACCCTTTTTTGCTTTGTGTGCGTGTGTGTGTGTGTGAGAGAGAGTGTGTGTGCGTGCATGCATATGTGGACATACTGGACATTCATTTTGCCTAATCAATACAATCTGTGCATTCCCTAAGTGGAGTCTATACTAGTTTTGCACAGAGTTTCAGAATTCAAGTGCGAGTTTTTACATTTTGAGCATTCTCAAATTGTGCTTTGGGAATCCAACTTGGAAGGACACTTTAAAAAAGAAAATTTAAATGTTGTGTTGTGTTGATGAATTGTAAGACTGTGAAGCATTGTGCATAGGCAGACCTGCAGCCAGGGGGCCCTTGGGGCAATGCCCCCTCCCAAATGTGCCCTGCCCCCCCAGAAGGTGGAGGGAGCCTGGTGTGACCTGTGATGACCATGCCAAAAGGAAACTGGCGGCTGCCAAAGCCTCCCTCATAGGGATGCTTGGAGGCTTAGCACCATCAGTTGGAGGTCAGGCACCACGCCTCCGCCGCCGCCCTGACAAACCAATGCCGGGAAGGCAGAAAAGAAAAACAGAGGTTGCAAGTCCCTAACCTGAGGCAGCTGCAGCCAGCCAAGATCCCCGAGGAGCGCAGACCAAAACAGAACTTGGGAAGGGGAAAAGAGCGAAAGAGAGAGACAGAGCCTCCACCTGCAATTGTGAACTCTGAGAACCAGAAGCCAAATTGGAGAGCAGAGGAGGCAGCAAGCATGACGCTCACCTGCCTGTGGCATGGCTGGCTCACCTTCCTCCCTTGCCTGCCGGCTGCCCCATCATCGTCTCCCTCCTGCTGCCCCAACTCCTCTGGAGTGAGTTGCTCACTTAGGGTTTGTTAGGTGTGTGCGTCTTCTTTTTTTAACAGGGATGCTGCTGCAGTAACCCGGCAGTGGTGGCCAGAGCTATGGCAAGCAGAATAGCTGGCCCGCTAGTTGGGAGGCAGCCCCGCCCAGCAGCATGCTCCAGCCCCCCTGCTGCATAGGCTGAGGCAGGGAGAGATGCAAGGGCCCTGCTAAATAGACCCCAGGGCACCACTTGACCCTCCTTGCTTGACCCAAGGGTGCACAGCTACTATGTGACCCCGCCCAAATTGTGCCCCCCACTGCCTCCTCACCGAAAATTTTCTGGCTGCGGGGCTGTGTTGCCAGCTCTGGGTTGGGAAATACCTGGATATTGGGGGGTGTGGAGCCTGGGGGGGGGGGTTGGGGGGGGGGGCCTTTTCACTTTCAGTCTTTTCCCCCAAGGGGACTTTGGTAATCTGGAGATCGATTGTAATAGTTGGCGATCTAGTTGTGTGGCACCTTGCTCCGTACAATATTTTTGTTCTTTAAAAACATCCAGCTGGATCTTTAATTTGGAATGGGGTGGAGGAGTTAATAATTTTTAAGTTAAAACTGAATTGGGAGAATTTGCTTGGGGTTCCAGCCATTCCCTCATTCATCTTTCGCAATCTCTCTGACTGACTGTAGGTGGCCTGTTAGAAATACTTTTAGTATCACCAAGTAAACCTGCTTAGGGAAGAGTTTTGCTGACTGCCCAGTGACTCTAGAACTTCTTTCCCAAGGGATTCGCCAAAGTCTGAGGCGGAAATGTTTCAAAAGCATCATAATGTGTTGTTGCTTTTTTCTATTAGGACCTCCACTGGGAGATGAGGGAAGACGGCCAGTTTGCCAGGCTCCAGCAAACCATCTGACCTAGATCTTCCCCATCCTCATCCTTTTTGGATGCTGTTTATAGTTGCAAAGCAATACAGTGAAGGCCCTTCTGTACATGCCCAGAGATGCTGTCTCCTGTGGCCTGGGTGTTGGAAGAGAGTTTGGTGAAAAGCTCAGCTATGTTCTGGCTCGCTTTAAGAGGCCTGGCTATTCAGCTTCAGGATTAACATCTGGTCAAAATGACTACAGGAACGAAATCTAAAAAAATAAGAATTGTGAATGAAGTGAGGAATTAAATTATCATTATTTTGTAGGATTTTCCAGTTCAGCTAGTACTTTACACTTACATACTTGATGCTGCTGCCATCACTACTAGTAGTAAATAATTATAATTATCATTACTAGAAGTTATTGTTCACTGTTATGACTCCTACCCATCCCCCTCTAGATCCTAGGCTAAGAAATTTTATTTAATTCATTTTATTTTATTCATTTGTACCCTGCTTTTCTCCCCCATGGGGACTCAAGATGGCTTACATCATTCTCCTGTCCTCCATTTTATCCTCCTATTCTCCATTTTATCATCACAACAACCCTGTGAGATAGGTTAGGCTGAGAGAGCCCAAGGTCACCCAGTGAACTTCCATAGCACCAGTGGTGATTCGAATCTGGGACTCCCAGATACTAGTCCGACACTCTTAACCACTACACCACACTGGCTGTACACACTACAATGGCAAATTAAGAACATAAAAATTGACTTGCTGAATTAGACCAAGATTCACCTATTGCATTTTGCTGAAGTGGGACATGAGGATATATCCTATTACAGATAAGATTAAACTATAATAGGTCAATAATCTACATAGTGAAAAGTGGTGTTAAAAGGTCTGCCAAAGCTTAATATTTACCTGATTTATTGCTAAAAAAATTTCTTCTCCGAAATATAATGATATCCAGTACAATATTGAGATTAGTTAAATGTTGATTATATATTTGTTCTTGATGATTGATGTATAGATTATGTTGTTATTAGTACTAGCTAATTTTTGTTAAAATTGAAATGGTTTTATCTTACTTTAACAGTTGTATGCATTTTTAATACTTCAATACAAAAGTGTTGAAAATAAAAAACTGAGTTGGGATTTGAACATATATCTTGAATGTCTAGTTAGTGTTCGATCCACTCTAGTCAAGGCATAATCAGTTTCTCTTCTTTGTTTGGCGACAATAGCCAGCATCTGCATGGTGACACCAATAATTATCAACAACAAATTGATAAATATCTTCTATCCACATTTATATATTGTCTCATTTGGATCAGATATAATAGTTACAAGGGGTCTGAAGAGGAATTATAGAATTGGAGTGTGTGTGGTTGAGGCGTGCTTTCAGGATAATGTGCATAAGCCCATCACTCAGCAGAACAATTAGAAAAATTCTGTAGCTGGAAATGTTTTTAATGACTAGCATCTGCTGATCTTTCTGCTACTCAGCAACTTATCAAATTGTTCTTCTTTCTGGCACCTGGACAGTCTGACCATTAGATACTGCATTTGTGCAAGACACTCCTTATGTACCTCTTGGAGTTCTAGCCAGAGGGCTGCCACTCATGCGTACTTGGGGAGAGAGTTTTGCCTCTTTGTACATATTTTGAGGGACAGAACAAGCTCTACCCCACTCATTGACCACCACTAAGGAAGCAGAAGAACTGCTTCTTTTCTCCATGAGAACAGTGGAGAACAACTCCAACTACATTTGTGCTTTTGGAAATGCTCTTGATATTCACACGAAGTCTGTCTGGTCTTGACGTGCATGCCAGTTTCTTCTAGGGTCACCAGCACCCTCCTCTAGACTAGCTATGCAGTCTCTCCATTGCAAGACTGTGCAGAGAGAATGAAGAAGACAAACTAGTTGGTTATCTGAAAACTGTTTTCTTTGATTGGTCATCTGGCAACTTGCTCACCTTTGACCGACAACCTGCCCGCCTTTATCACTACAGACATATCTGACTTTTAGTGGAGAATTTTCTGTTTATGTTGGTTGCAAAAGAAAGTTCAGTCTGTCACTACAGAAACACAGGGAGACAAAAAAATCATAAGCACCATCTCCCTCACATGTGCTCTGGAAGGTTCTTGGAGATGAGACAGTGCCAGCATAGAGCTCGGTTTTGTGATGGCACAGGTGAGGATGTCAGCTGAAGATATGCACACTTTCAAAAATACTGATAATACATGTGTAGTAGGGCAGCAAATGCTGTTCTGCAAGGTATCAGCCAGCGGGAGATAGGGTAGCTTTAGCATTAGAAGATGGCAAAATATGGAAGAGCTAAACTGTACCAAATCATATGAATTTATGAAGCTGCCTTATGTTGAGCTAGACCATCCTCTGACTGGCAGTGTCTCAGGTACAGAGAGATTTTTTCACACCACTAACTGATCTGTTTAAATGGACATTCTAGCGATTAAACCTGCCACCTGCTGCATGAAAAGCAGATTTTCTGCCAGTAAGTCACAGGTTTTCCATCAAGATGTCAGAATGATCAGATCACCCACATTTTTTTTTTTAAAAAAAATCTAAAGCAGACATGTGGATCAGTTGGGTCAGTTTGGTGTAGTGGTTAAGAGCAGCGGATTATAATCTGGAGAACCAGGTTTAATTCCCCACTCCTCCACATGAAGCCAGCTGAGTGACCTTGGGTCAGTCACAGTTCTCTCAGAGCTGTTGTCTCAAGAACAAACAGTTCTCTCAGAGCTCTCTCAGCCCCACCTACCTCACAGGGTGTCTGTTGTATGAAGGGGAGGGGAAAGGGATTGTGAACCACTCTGAGACTCCTTCCGGTAGTGAAGGGCAGAGTATAAATCAAATCTCCTCCTCCTCCTCCTCCTCCAAAATGGCAGTGGGAGAGGGGTATTCACTTTCCCACACTGTTGTTCCGGCATCAACTGTGCCTTCAAAACTGCTATTTGTCCAGCCTCAGAAAGCATTCATGTACTCATATGATAGGTGTATAGTTCCTCCCACAAGCCAAATAACAGCTATCAGTGTATATGTGTTGTTTAGACTGGGAAAATCTCATGGGAGAAAGGCCCAGGTCTGAATTGGTTCCTCTACTCTGGCTCCATAATCATCTCCCCCTGTTTTGTCGATGTGACCCGAAGACTGTTGTCTGATGCTTGCCTCCTGTACAACTAAGTATAATGTCCCTCATTCCCTCTAGCCGTTTTCACACTAAAAAGTATTAAATCCATGGTTGGATTGCTTATAACAGTTAGGAAGGCAATCTCGGTTTGGTTTTTAATCATAAAGCAGCAGCGCTCAGCAAAACCTTGTCCAAACATATTCTGACTTGTTATTGTTAATGGTTGCCAAATCTGCCATTCTATCAACAGTACCCTGTTTTCTATGACAACTGATCCCAGCATTTTCTCATGCTCGCTTTGAACAGGGAGCCCCAGTCCTCTCTAAGATTTACATTACTTTCCATAACTGCTTGCTGATGACTGATTTTCCCTTGGAGGAATCTTAGCACAAACCCCTTGTTGACTTGAGCAGAACTGTGCAACTTGCCTTTAACACCTTACCTGGCAGAGTGAATGTGGGTAGGAGATGAATGGGTGTTGGAAGAGGTGAAAAGTTAATTGGAAGAGATGGACATGAAGAGTGGGCTACGGCTGGCCCATAGCTATGGTGGGGCTATTAGGGGTTCTGCCCCCTCCCTTAAAGGGTCAGCCCCACAAGATTTCCCTCAAAAATGATTTCAAAATCATTTCCCAACAGTTCCAAAAGCATTGGGGTTGGGGTGGGACAAACCACTGCCCTGATCTAATCCTCTCCCGCTGCCGTTTGCACTTTTGAACACTGAGGGAGATCCTTACATGTGGTTCTCATTTTGTTGAATTCAAGAAGAAGGATGGTCTGCCTAAAGCTGTATATACATGGTATTAAAAAAATCTACTGGGGTCCCTCAAATTCTGTATACCAGCATAAAATTAATCAGTTAAGCAACTTGGCTCAAAATTTGCTTTGCTCAAAACTTGCTTAACTGATTTATTTTATGCTGGTATACAGAATCTGTATGCTGTATGCTGGTATACAGAATCTGTAGATTTTTTTACTGCAAACATGGAGGCTTTCCAAGAAGCTGGAGTGCTTTAGTATTGTAGATTTTTTTACTGCAAACATGGAGGCTTTCCAAGAAGCTGGAGTGCTTTAGTATTTGGCAGGAATGGAAGGAAGGAATAATGTCAGGGTAGGTAATGTTCTAAGTCTAGGAAGCTTGGAAGGAGGGCTGTAAAGGGCCGAAGCCATGCTACCTGATCACAAGGAATCCTCCCAGCAGGCAACATGGCACGTTTAGCTTGCTTGGCTAGTTGTAAACATCCTTGCTTCCTTCTTTAATGTAGCAAGATTTTTAATTACATGCGCAGGGATATTTAGGTGTCATTCTTAAAAGCTTAGTGGTTATTTATAGAAGAGTCCTAAAAGGAAGAAGGGCAATTGGTGTTGTGTCTGAAATTTCTCTGTCTTTAGCCCCCTAAATTTGGAATGCACTGGCTGCGGTCACATAGAGCATTAGCCATGCTAGTGAGAGGGATGATAGGCGGATTTTCCGGGCTCGATCACACCACAACATCTGGGAAGTGTAGAGCTCCCATGGTGAACCCGAGGCTTCCTGCCGAAGATGCGGAGTTAAAAACTAGTACTTCCGAGGTACTAGTTTCCGGAAACTGCGGGGCAAAGGCTGGCGTCTGATTGCGTTTCCGGTGGTAGTCCGTGGCATCCGGGCCCTGCCCATGTCCCATCGCAAACAGGTTTTTTCCCCCAAGTCTCCACAGGATGCGCACAGGCACCCAACAGTGCATGCGCATGAAGATGAAAGCGAAAGTTTTGTTGCTCCGCAGAATCGCGCATGCCGTTGGTGAGATTGCGCCGCACCGCTTCTTTGCCACGCTGCAGGATCTTCGTGTGATCGCCACCTTGCCCCTACCCACGGGACCTCGACGGGACCTGTGATCAGGCGGCCGCGCGTTATTTTGCTCCGGGCCAAACTGCCACGCTCCCCCCCCCCCGCATTTTACGGCCCTGTGACTGGGACCACTATTGAGCAAGGCTAAAGTTTAAGCAATTTAAGTCTTCTGAGAATGATAAAAGCCGTTTTTTAAAACATGCCTTTGGGTGATGTGACTGTTTTGTTTGATTTTTGTTGGAGTACCAATGGAGTACCTGTATAAGGGCCAAGAAGCGACAGTTAGAACCGGATATGGAACAACTGATTGGTTCACCATAGGAAAAGGAGTACGACGACGGATGTATATTGTCACCTTGCTTATTTAATATATATGCAGAGTACATCATGCAAAATGCTGGCCTGGATGAATCACAAGTGGGAATTAAGATTGCTGGGGAAAAGATCAACAACCTCAGATATGCAGACGATACCACTCTAATGGCAGAAAGTGAAGAGAACCTAAAGAGCCTCTTGCTCAGGGTAAAAGAGGAGAGCGCAAAAGTGGGCTTGAAGCTCAACATCAAAAAAACTAAGATCATGGCATCCGGCCCCATCACTACTTGGCAAATAGAAGGGGAAGTCGTCGAAGTAGTAACAGACTTCACGTTCCTGGGATCCCAGATCACCGCAGACTGTGACAGCAGCCATGAAATTAAAAGACACCTGCTCCTTGGGAGGAAAGCGATGGCGAACCTAAACAGCATGATAAAAAGTAGAGACATCACCATGCCAACAAAAGTCCGCATGGTCAAAGCAATGGTATTCCCAGTAGTCATGTATGGCTGCGAGAGTTGGACTATAAGGAAGGCCGAGCGCCGAAGAATGGATTCTTTTGAACTATGGTGCTGGAGAAGACTCTTGAGAGTCCCTTGGACTGCAAGAAGATCAAATCAGTCAATCCTAAAAGAAATCAACCCTGACTGTTCCCTGGAAGGCCAGATAATGAAACTGAAGCTCAAATACTTTGGCCACCAAATGAGAAGGGAGCACTCACTGGAAAAGACCCTGATGCTGGGAAAGATTGAAGGTCAAAGAAGACGGGGACGGCAAAGGGGCCTGGCGTGATCTGGTCCATGGGGTCGCCAAGAGTCGGACTCGACTGTGCGACTGAACAACAACAACCTATGTAGCTGCTATCATGTAATGTATTAGCGTGGCTTTATTGAGAGGTTTTATTATGATTCTGATGGTTCTTATGAATATTTTATGTGCAATACTGTGAGCTATCTTGGGCCTCTAAATGGAGGAGGGAATAACAATCAAATCTATATTTGTATCCCACTTGAAGGACACTTGAAGCCAAGGAAAAATAATAGAATGAAAATACAACACAGCAGGCTCTTGGCTATACCACTTGTCAGAATCCAGCACCCCAAAGTTCATGAAGACTCATGTATAAATGCTTTGAGGAAGAACATGAGAGAAAGTTCATACATCTGGTTTTCAACCTCCAAGAACACATCAGATTGCTCATCTCAAGCATTCCATCCTGAGACACCAGACTAGGAAAGTGTATACTCTAGGGTTGTCAACCTCCAGAGATCTCCTGCTGTTATAGTTGATCTCCAGATAACCAAGATCAGTTTCCATAGAGAAAATAGCTGTTGGGGGGGGTATGGACTCTATGGCATTATACCCTGCTAAGGTCCCTCCCCTCCCTAAAATCCGCTTTCTCCAGGCTCCACTCCCCAAATCTTAAAGTATTTCCCAACCCTGAGCTGCCAACCCTAGTATACTCCCAACTCATTTCATATTTATGTATCATAAATGAAATTATTTGTAATGCATAAACTTATTGATAACTCTGATTAGGTGTTTTCCAGCTACCTTGAACAACCGGATTAACAGCACAATCAGTCAGATAATCTAAGTTTTTTTAGTTTACTAGTTCTGAAAATTTTGGATAAATTGATTGGCCTCATTTATACTCTGCTTTCTTGCCCATGGGGACCAGAAGCACTTACATCCTTCTCCTCTCTTCCATTTTATTCTCACAACAACCCTGTGAGGTAGGTTAGGCTGAGAGAGTGTGACTAGCCCAAGGTCACCCAGCAAGCTTCCACGGGTGAGTAGGGATTTGAATCTGGGTCTCCCAGATCCTAGTCTGATGCTCTAACCACTTCACCACACTGACTCTCCTACGATAAAAGCAATTGTTATGATTTATTTATTACAATAAAATTTATTGCACGAAAGGCAAAAATGTATCACAATAAAAGCAAAAGAACTCACCAGTATAAAGGGGTTAAACGTAACATATGCTAACCTCCCGTCAACACAGTCACAATAACCCAGCTCACTTAAAAAAACTAAACTTCCAGCATACTGGCTTATAAGTGAAGATGTTGAAGATGCAGTCTGTAGAGGAAGGGAACTTAATGGCTCTAGAGTAAACATCAAGATTGCCTCTCTGCCCCATTTCAGTATGCTTTGTGTGATGTTATTCAGAGGATACTCTTGAGCCAGTCAAAGAGTTTGCTGTGTGATGTTCTTCCTTTCCAGCTGGACCCTGGGCATGTTAGGTTGTTGAGAGCAGGGACAGATTCTGAGGCAGGTGCCAGGCTTGAGGCACTTCCTGTAATTGGCTACCTACTCAAGGGGACACTCAACAGCTGAAACAAATAGTACAACCGGTTCATCGTCATCTGAAATGATGAATGCATGGTAACCCTAGTTAAGATGTGTCAAGTCAACCTAACATTAGTGCCTGGTTCAGCTTCCTGGTGTTAGTACATGTCAGTTATTCTTAATATTAAAAAGCTTAGAGGAAATAAATTGGTTTTTATTTGCTTATGTATGACATGAATAAATGTAGACATATTGCACGCACATTTATTGACATAGGGATAAACGATGCATGCAAGTTGAACATTAAAGCTGTGAAAGAGTAGTGATACTGCTGGGTGTAAGAATCAGATTTTGGGGGTATAACAGACTTTTGTCAACCAGCTGACAAAGAGATCAAATGCACAGGTTAGCAGTAATTACTCGTGAGGTGGCATGGCTCCGCTGTGACCTGGTGTTGGCTTGGTTCCTCCATTAGCCCAACCAGAAGTAAATATTGCCAGGCTAGGTGTGATGTTGCACAAGCAGCAAGAAGTCCTGAACTGCCCACACAGCCCACACAGCTTAAAAAGAAGCCAGAGGCAGGCAGCAGGGGCAGTCATTAGGTCTCTGAGAGGCATCAATAGGGTTGCCCCCACCACATGAGGCCGGGACATCTCCTGGAATTACAAGTGATCTCCAGATGACATAGGCCCCGGTCACACGGGCAGGAAAATGCGGGGGGGGGAGCATGGCTGTTTGCCCCGGAGCAAAATAACGCGCGGTTGCACAATCAGACGTCCGGTAGAGGTCCCGTCGAGGTCCCGTGGTTAGGTGCCGATCACAGGACAATCCTGCAGCACGGCAAAGAAGCGACCTCTCTAGCAAAAGGCTCTGCGGGTTTAACCCCTTCCAGGGCTGCAGAGGAATGCAAACTGTGTCCTCTGTCTGGTCCCCTCCAGGAGGAGTTTCAGCCAGGCTGCCCTCCCACCACCACCACCCCTGCACCTCCCCCTCTGCCACCTGGTGCAGAGAGTTCCTCTCGAGCAGGCCGAGCCAGGAGTGGGGGGGTACGGAAAAGAGGAGGGGTGTGTGTTGTTTGTTTTTAAACGGAAGTGTGCGCATGCGCTGTTGGGTGCTTGTGCGCATCCCGTGGAGACTTGAGGAAAAAAACCTTTTAGTGACGGACATGGGCAGGCGCTGGATGCTACAACCTACCACCGGAAACACGATCAGGCGCCCACCCTTGCCCCATGGTTTCCGGAAACTAGTACCTCGGAAGTACTAGTTTTTTACCCCGCATCTTCGGCGGGAAGCCTCGGGTTCGCCACGGAAACTCTATGCTTCCCAGATGTGGTGCTGTGACCGCACCCGGAAAATCCGCCTATCTTCCGTCTCTGTAGCGTGGCTAATGCTCCGTGTGACCGCAGCCAGAAATCAGTTTCCTTAGGAAATGGCACTTTGGAGGGTGGACTCTATGTCACAGTTCTCTCAAAGCTGTTCTGGAAAGAGCAGTTCTTGTAAGAGCTCTCTCAGCCCCACCCACCTCACAGGGTGTCTGTTGTGGGGAGGGGAAGAGAAAGGAGATTGTAAGCCGCTCTGAGGGTGCGTTCAGACGCGGCGTTTGATTTGGTGTCATGACAGTTCAGCAATGGATTTTATATGCACGATCACACAGTCAACATCTGCCTCCCATCCCCAGCCGTTAGTTTTCTGCTCAAAACCGCTTTAACCCAGAGTATTTTGTTACCAGGTCCCAAAGTGGTGCTTTCTCGGCTCTCCCATTTAAAATCGCATTTTCCCCTTGTGTGATCGCTTCTCTGGTGTCAAGCCACTTCCGGTTTAAACCCCCTCCCTGCTCGAAAGCTGCCCGAGGCTTCCGCTTTTCGCTCGTCATTTTTTAAAGCATCGGCGGTGCGCGCATAGACGGAGCTCCGCTACTGTGTTTAGAAAACCGACATTTAAACAGTCACTTGTTTTAGAGTTTAGATGAGTTCAGGATCTCACGGAGGCAATTTTCGGGTCAAACATTTAAAGGGAAGTATTTTGTTGGAGGGATTGGATTGATTTGCCCTGGTGGTTCTGCGCATGCGCCATGGTAGTTTCGCCCCCCCATTTGATGGATGAGCGCCTATGCACATGTGCAAACTGAGAAAAAAATTTAAAACCTGCCAACACATGCTCCCGCGCATCGGTAGTGTAGATGCCGGGGAGCACTGTGACTGCGCAGTGAGGCGGAATAAGGGAGACCCAGCTGAACAGGAGCAAGAGACAGAGCTGCAAGAGGGGTGAATGTTTTTTTTTACTTGCTTTCAGCTGAGGGGATTCAGCTGAGGATATTGTGTGGGAGGACTGTGTTTGGGAGTGTGTGAAAACGCTTAGAGTTGTTGCAGAGTCCTGGCTGCTTGAGAGAGGGAGAGGAAGGGGCATTGTTTGACTGTGATTGACTGTAATTCAGTATTTAAGAAAGCACCTTGCCAGAGGCACGAGCGCGAGATAAAGGGCTCTTAGCCTAGGGACTCTTAGACTAAGGGCTCTGTGAGATGCCAAGAAGAGCCAGAAAGGGAAGGCCCTAGGCTCTTTGCCTTCCCCGTAAAGTAATTTGACTTCGACAAGAAAAACCACATAAATACAAAGGGTTTTAAAAGGGGAATTATATTTACTTATTTTAAAAGAATGATGAAGCCAGAATGCCAGGAGGGGGTTGGGGGCTATCCAGTGTTTGGCACGGAGTGTCACATGTATGACTATCTGCCCACTGGGCAGAAGTCTTGGGTGTGTGCTCAGTGCAAGGAGCTCCTGGTTCTCAGGGAACGTGTTTGCTCCCTTGGGGCCAAGGTGGCTGACCTGGAGAAACAGAGACAGTCAGTTAGGCGCACAGAAAGGGGACTTGTTAGATATATCCCACTCTGGATCTGCCAGCCCCGCCCCTGTCAGGGAGCATGAGGGTCAAGGAGAAACAGGGCACCGTGCTGCGGATAAGGGGAATGTGCCCTCAGAAGGGACCTCTTCCCCAACTGGTGACCGGGTATCCTTTCGCACCAAGGAACCATCCCTGGGCAGGGTGGGAGGGGGGTTCTTGGTAGTTGGTGATTTGATCCTTAGGCAGGTAGACAGCTGGGTGGTGAACCTGTGTA
>NW_015163643.1:310580-332070 GCF_001447785.1 Gekko japonicus | reverse complement strand
GGAAACTTAACACTGGGAGTTTGTTATCGCCCACCAGATCAAAAGATAGAGGAGGATTATAAAATGATGAATGAATTCAAGATAGCAGCTAGACAAAAACACTGTGTTGTAATAGGTGATTTTAACTACCCACATATTGATTGGGTCAATATGTGTTCTAGTCGAGAAAAAGAGATTGAGTTTCTAGACACTCTAAATGACTGTGCTATGGAGCAGATGGTCACGGAACCTACCAGGGGAGAGGCGATCCTTGATTTGGTCCTAAGTAACACTCAAGACCTGGTGAGAGATGTAAAAGTGATTGCACCACTTGGAAACAGTGATCATAATGTTGTTGAGTTCAACATTTGTACAAATAGAGAATTGGCCAAAAAGACTCACACAACCACTTTTAACTTTAAAAGGGGTAATTTTTCTGATATGAGGGGACATGTGGGGAGGAAACTGAAGGGAAAAGTAGAAAGGGTCAAAACCATTGGGGAAGCTTGGAAACTGTTTAAAACTACAATTCTAGAAGCTCAAATAAAATATATTCCGCAGGTTAGGAAAGGCACAAACAGGTATAAGAAAAAGCCTACATGGTTAACAAACAAAGTAATGGAAGCTGTAAAAGGTAAAAAGGATTCCTTTAAGCGGTGGAAAGCTAGTCACAGTGAGGCTGATAAAACAGAACACAGGCTATGGCAAATAAAATGCAAGTCTGTGGTCAGGCATGCAAAAAGGGAATATGAGGAGCATATAGCAAGAACTACTGACCTTCCACAGCCTGCAGTTCAGCGTCTTAACCACTTGATCCACCGCAGCTCTTGGTAGAAAAAAAAAGGAAAAGTAGAAAGGGTCAAAACCATTGGGGAAGCTTGGAAACTATTTAAAACTACGATCCTAGAAGCTAGTCACACCATTACCTTTAGAGACATGACTGAGGTTTATAAGATTATGCATGGGATAGAGCAGGTTGAGAAAGAAGTACTTTTCTCCCTTCCATAGATTGAGAGGCTAAGTGAATTGGATTCGCTTCTGGAAGTTCTATGGGTTGAAATAGGGGGGCCAAAAGGAAACTTAACACTGGGAGTTTGTTATCGCCCACCAGAATTCACCTCCACACACGGCCAATCAGAGAAAGGTTTGAAAGCCAGCCAGATACAACACCGTTCAGTTATTATATGTTTACACCAAAAAGTGCACCTGGCTTGCTTCTATCTTGAACAAACAGGGGCTATAGGAACACAGGCAAAGAGCAAACAGTTATTCAGAGGGGCAAGACTACTTCTGCAGCAGGAACTTGATTTAGATAGACAGATATAGATATGTTGTTGTTGTTCAGTCACACAGTCGAGTCCGACTCTTCGCGACCCCATGGACCAGATCGCGCCAGGCCTTCCTGTCTTCTGCCGTTCTCTGAAGTTGGCTCAATTTCATGTTCGTTGCATCGATGACACTGTCTAACCATCTCATCCTTTGCCGTCCCCGTCTTCTTTGACCTTCAATCTTTCCAAGCATCAGGGTCTTCTCCAGTGAGTGCTCCCTTCTCATTTGGTGGCCAAAGTATTTGAGCTTCAGTTTCATTATCTGGCCTTCCAGGGAACAGTCAGGGTTGATTTCTTTGAGGATTGACTGATTTGTTCTTCTTGCAGTCCAAGGGACTCTCAAGAGTCTTCTCCAGCACCATAGTTCAAAAGAATCTATTCTTCGGCGCTCGGCCTTCCTTATAGTCCAACTCTCGCAGCCATACATGACTACTGGGAATACCATTGCTTTGACCATGCGGACTTTTGTTGGCAGGGTGATGTCTCTACTTTTTATCATGCTGTTTAGGTTCGCCATCGCTTTCCTCCCAAGGAGCAGGCGTCTTTTAATTTCATGGCTGCAGTCACAGTCTGCGGTGATCTGGGATCCCAGGAACGTGAAGTCTGTCACTACTTCCACAGCTTCCCCTTCTATTTGCCAAGGAGTGATGGGGCCGGATGCCATGATCTTAGTTTTTTTGATGTTGAGCTTCAAGCCCACTTTTGCGCTCTCCTCTTTTACCCTGAGCAAGAGGCTCTTTAGGTCCTCTTCACTTTCTGCCATTAGAGTGGTATCGTCTGCATATCTGAGGTTGTTGATCTTTTCCCCAGCAATCTTAATTCCCGCTTGTGATTCATCCAGGCCAGCATTTCGCATGATGTACTCTGCATATATATTAAATAAGCAAGGTGACAATATACATCCTTGTTGTACTCCTTTTCCTATGCTGAACCAATCAGTTGTTCCATATCCGGTTCTAACTGTTGCTTCTTGGCCCTTATACAGGTTTCTCAAGAGACATGTGAGGTGGTCTGGTACTCCCATCTCTTTAAGGACCTGCCATAGTTTGTTGTGATCCACACAGTCAAAGGCTTTAGCATAGTCAATGAAGCAGAAGTAGATGTTTTTCTGGTACTCTCTTGCTTTCTCCATAATCCAGCGAATGTTGGCAATTTGATCTCTAGTTCCTCTACCTCTTCGAAACCCAGCTTGTACTTCTGGCAGTTCTCTATCCACGTACTGCTGAAGCCTAGCTTGTAGGATCTTGAGCATGACCTTGCTAGCGTGTGAAATGAGTGCAATTGTGCGATAGTTTGAACATTCCTTGGTGCCCTTCTTTGGGACTGGAATGTATACTGACCTTTTCCAATCCTGTGGCCACTGTTGCGTTTTCCAAATTTGCTGGAAAATTGAGTGCAGCACTTTATCAGCATCATCTTTTAAGACTTTGAATAGCTGAGCTGGGATACCATCACCTCCACTAGCTTTGTTGTTAGTAATGCTTTCTAAGGCCCATTTGACTTTGCATTCCAGGATGTCTGGCTCGAGGTCAGTGATTACACTGTCGTGGTTGTCAAGGACATCGAGGGCCTTCTTATATAGTTCTTCTGTGTATTCTTGCCACCTCTTCCTAATCTCTTCTGCTTCTGTTAGGTCCCTACTGTTTTTGTTCTTTATCATGGCCAGCTTTGCATGGAACGATCCTTTTATTTCTCCAATTTTCTTAAAGTCCTTCCCATTCTATTGTTTTCCTCTATTACTTTGTATTGTTCATTCAGGAAAGCCTCCTTATCTCTCCTTGCTGTTTACTCTTTACTTGCCTTAAAATGTCTGTCAAGTTATAATACAGTTCTTGATGGTTATTCAGATTATCAGAAGAAAAGAGAATGGTAGCCATGATTTCCAACACATGAAGCTGCCTTATACTGGATCAGACCCTAGGCCCATTAAAATCTGTATTGTCTACTCAGACTGGTAGCAGCTCTTCAGGGTCTCAGGCAGAGCTCTTTCCCACCTGTGCCATTTAATTTTTTTTTTCATCTGGAGATGCCGCAGATTTGAACCTAGTACATTTTGCATGCCAAGCAGATGTTCTGTTCCTGAGCCACAGCCCCTCCCCGAAAGTTGAGCTATCTGATAGCCAAGTCAGTTGTAGAGAGTGACAGTTTAGGTGGGCAGGACTGTGAGATGCTGGGTGTGTTTGATTGTTTTTGTGCACATCTTTGGTGTGTGATTGCTGACAGATGAGAAGGAAGGACCATGTCAGTTCCCAAGCTCAAAGCATTTTGTATCAACTCAAAATAAGAAGTGGAGGCGGGATGTAATCTGACCATTAAAAATGCCCTTGCCAGAGAAAACCAGTTTATGCTGGCATTTGCCTAAGGAGATCTGACACAAGACGGCATGGTTTGAATCTTGTGGTAAAGAGAGACAGAAAAGAAAGCAGATATCAAGTGTGGGCTGAGCCCAGTGTTTCCACTGACATGACCAATGTGCATTCTAGCAAAGGGAATGCTGGCTCAGCTCTTAGGCTGTGGTCAGACTTGTGGGTTGGCACAGTTTGGGCATGCCACTAATTACTCCATCACATTTTGTGACTGAGATTTTCTGTCAGACTCCCACCCTGATCCAGCCTCACCACATGCTTCTTTCATGGTTGACCATTCAGATTAGTGCTGCGTATCAACCATGGAGCATGTGGTCTAGTCTTTTTTTTTTTTTAACAACTTTGGCATTTTTTTGGAGAACAGTTTTTGGGTGTGCATGTGCACCCATGCACATATACGCTACCATTTAAAAATAAAATGCCGCAAGACTGGAACTAGAGGTTCACACTTCTGAACCGGTTTGAGCACACACTGGGGGCATTCAGATATCTGGAAATGTGGGATCAATGCGCAGGGATCCGGAAGCACCTGATTGTCTCTGGTGTGACTGGGGAGTATGACTGGGGAACGGCTGCCAGATGTGGATGTGTGAACAAGTCCATTTAATCCATTAGGGTAATGCAACTGTATCAGGCCAAACTGCCCATCTGACCTCAGCCTTAGTCTTGGCCCCTCCATGCTTCAGGCAATCCAGTGACCTTTTTATTATTCAGAAGAGCTGCATGACCATTCCATTAATGTTTCCATCCATGCTTTAACATGAAAAATAGCTGGGGGGACAGGAGAGGTTCCTCAGTGGCATCATGAGTGGGGAAGCTAATAAACACAGTGCCTTCTGTGGCTTCTGTGGTGAAGTTGCAGAACAAGTTCATTCAGAGCTTGACCCTGGAGAGGAAAAAGATGTTGGACTAAATGCAGTGATGGGGCTTCCAGAACAGCCCCACAGAGACACTGTCTCTCTTTGTCCTTGGACTTTTTTGCTGTTCCAGAAAAATGGTACTGGAAGTTATAATAGGGTTGCTACGGCAGCAGTGTCCATTCATACTGAAAACAGTGCAGCAGTTGGACAAATATCCAGTTTAGTGCTCAGAGATGTGGAATGGAAAGTCCCAGAAATATTTCTAGTGCTCTATTTATCTGCTGGAAAATTTCAGTTTCTGAAGTTTTATTGTTCCATAAAACTAATAACAAGAGGCTGTCATTGCCAATACAATATTAGGCAACTGCAGCAGTTAATGCCTTTCTCAGGTGATTATCCCTAGGAATTGTGTGGGAAAATACATGTACGTGTTACTGATTTGTAAGCTTGGGGCGAGGAAATAAAATCATAACCATATAATAATCAAATAAAAATCAAGTTATGAATTGACCTGATTGGCTGTGTAGCAGTTTAAATTGAAACCAAATATAAAATTCTTTCTGTGATCCTTTTGTGGAATCCTCCCCCCTCCCAAGCATATATTATAATTTCCCATGTCCGGCAAACAGAACATTGTGTGTTTCCCCACATTGGTTTCTGCTGCTGTGGGAGTGGAAATGCATCACCTTGTGATTAATCCTGATATGCCAAAGTGTTATAAATAAGATTAAAGGGGGGGGGATTGATGCAGGTTTCTGTTTTGGATGATGTATCTATCACCAAGTGGAGCTCTATCCTCATCCTGGTGTTGCTTTACATATCCTGGTTGAAGCTATTACATGTTGCTGCAGACGTACATCTGGCAGGGAGCTGCAGTTGGAAGTGTCTTCATGGTACAAGTGCAACATGAGTGAAATAGAAATATATGTCTCACCTGTGCTGTTTTTTATTGGCTGGGTTAGCAATCAGTGCTCCCTCTAAGCTATGGAGTCTTGTGAGCAAAAATTCTATTTTGTAAGCTACTGGTATTAAAGTTGTGGGTGAGTGTTTTGGCTACTGCATAAATTAGTTTGCTCTGGAGTCATCCTTCCTGTGCTATGACAAAAATGTGTGAGTCAGAGGCTAAAAAACTGTGAGCTAGCTCACACTAACTCAGCTTAGAGGGAACACTGCAATCAGGGCTGGCGTCAGCATGCTGTGACATAGGGCAACTTCCAGGGCCCGTAGCTTCTGGCAGGGCCCACTGCTGCTATCTCCCTGCTCATGCATCTCCTCTGATGCTTGCACTCACTGCTTATGAGTGTTTGGTCACCTATACTCCCAGCTGCGTATTCTACCTAGTGCTGCTGGAGAAGGGCCTGTGGGTGGTGCACAAAGCATCAGCATTCCCTGTGGCCATGGCGGTGGCAATCCTAGCTGCAACCACCACCCAGCACCACTGGGGAAAGGACGTGCAGGCAGTGTGGGAAGCTGTGACTGCAGGTGGTTGGGAGAGCTTGCAAGTGGGTAGAGGAAGGGTGCACAGGCAGGAGTGGGGATAAGCAGGGGGCCTACTACTGGGCCTATGAAGGGCTCTGGGCACTCTCTCTCCCCAAAACCAGGAACCAGCCCTGTTTGTAATGGTTTCCTAATGATCTTGACATTTTCCAGGTTGCCCTAATGTTCCATTTTCATTCCCCTGTTACCGTTCCCCCCCCCTTTTATTCAGACAATTCCGTTAACATTCCCATGCCGCCCTGTTTTTTCCTCGGTTTTTTTTCTCCATTCTTACCTCAACTAGTTTTTCCCATACTCCCCCCCGCTTTGTGGAATTATTTGACAATATAGCCTCTTGCTTGAAATATGGACAGTTTTTTCCATCTCATGGATTGCCTCCCAAACCTGCCCAAAAAGACTGGGTTTGGGCTGTGATTTTTTTTTTTAATTGCATGGCCAGCATTTCAGTGTTGAAGGGCATCTGCACTGAAACAAAAGTTCAGTCCCATTTGGAGGCCCGACACTAACAGTCAATCATTGCCTTTCTTATTGTTCCTTCATTCACACTCAAGAGTAGATTCTAGCATGTCCCTGGGTGCCATTTTTAAATGCATTTTGCAGCGTGTGCTGCTCCAGTGAAAACATGTAATTGAAGGAAACAAGCGGTTGTTAACTGTTTACTGATGCAAGTCAGAGAAAGGAATTCAAATTGTTTTTTTGGGGGGGCCAATGAGCGAAAACGCTCACATGTGGGAAGAGGCAATTAACACCAGGTACAACTCTCAGGTGTGGTCTGATGGCGGGGAATGTATCATAAGGGGATTTCTTGGCCCCTCGAGGTTGCTGAAGGGCTGCAACACTTTAGCACGTGCACAAAAAACAACGAAAGAACAAAACACTGGAAAACGAATCCACAATGTGAATGTGAACAGGCAGAACACTGATAGTTAAAAAACAAAGAAAACATATAAGTGTGGGTATTGATTGCACCAATAGTGCAATCACTGGAACTACCACAACACTGACAAAAACATGGAAGGCGGCTGCAGTCTGTGAGCCACCTGAAGCAGGTCTTTGAAGAGTGGCATATACATATTCTAAATAAAACAAATATACAATATGCAATCTGAAATATTTGAGGTGGGCCATGCCGCCCAATCCTATGCGCTTTTATTCGGAAGCAAGTTGGCTTCAGTGAGAGCTGATTCCTAGAAAATGTGCTTAAGGTTACAGTCTTAGTAAGACAATTCCAGAGACTGCATTTGATATGAAAGCCTTGCAGAAACCCAAAGTCCAGTCTTGCAATTTCCCTCCCTGTACCATTTGCTGTTTATCATGCACATTGGTTCATCCAGCAAATTACTTGATAAAGGACCTCTGTTTCCCACTATAGGGCATACTGGAGGCACAGTCTTCTGTCAGATGGACTGATTCATAGGAGTTGTAGCTTCATGGTGAAATGCTGGCAATGCTGGGCCACTCCTTGCTGATGTCGTGCCAAGAGAAGTAGTTTTATGATCAGTTTAACATGTGTTTGGCTTGGTTGTTGTTGTGTGGGGTTTTTTTGCAGCGCATGCTCACATGTTGTTATGCCTGTTATGTTCAGCTAACATAAACCTCTAATCAGAAAAAAAACATGTGCATTCACCCACTGACAAACTGGGACTGAGTTTGTAAAGAAGTCATCGTATAGCACCTTTCTTCCTCTCACAAAAAGGCACGATAATCTAGCTAGGCATTTTGAGTCACCCAAGTCACTGCAGATTGTCCCAACTGCATCATCATTCAAATGAATTGGCCTAAGTGGTGGAGGATAATCCATGTGAAATGTACACAGCCTTGTGTACTGTAAGATCTTTTGCTGGTAAATTCCACTGGATCAGGAGGAATAGACACCTGTAGGTTTGCTGCATTTCCAAGAGTTCTCTTCATTTAGGTCACCTAAATGAAAGAGGAAGAGACACCCACACTCACCCAGGTGAACAGCTAAACCAAAAATGTTTTGAAGGAAGCTGTTCTTGATCTTTCCTGTGGCATTGAGCCTCCGCTTAATGAAGAAATTGCCTTGTGGAAAACTCCCTTCCTGTTATGATCTTTGTTTCAGGGCCCCTCTGGCACTTGCTGTAATTGCTTTGATCAGAGGCTGAGAAAAGAAAACCAAACCTTTTCCAATGGGATGCATTGCCAGTTCCTTTTAATAAATTTTAAAGCAGCATGGCCATGAGATAGTGCATGCGCTGGCAGCATTGCTGAGAGCCACAAAAATTTCTTCTGGACCCCACAATGTGACCCTGATCTGAAACATATATCATAAGAAAAATCACTCAGCTTTCTGTTACTGTGAATAGAGTAATAAGTGTTCATTAGGTAGGAAACGTTACAGGAAAGGGCAGGATTATTAAATAACAGAATTTACTTCACATCACTCAGTGGGTTATAAGCCTTTTTATTTATATAGCTTTTATATATGTACTAGGAGTAATGCCCGTTGTGGGAAGAAATACAACGAAATCTAGAAGGAAGCTCCAGATGAGTGTCCTGACTGTGGCTGGTGGGGCGGCAAAGGGAAGCGGAAAATGGAGGGAGGCAAGCCATGTTTCTTTCCTTCTCCTTAGCTATAAGGCAGGGCTGTCTCAAGTCATTTTGCTGCCCCAAGTGGGTAGAAAGGGAGGACAGCCTCATGGTAACAGACCATATTGGTAACAGCTTATTTTGCACCCTAGGCAAGGATCCCTTCTGGTGCCCCCCTTCTTATCTCTAACATATACCCCCCCCCCCAAGATGGCAGGAGGGCCCGCTGTTTCAAGGGTGGGAGCTATTTTTTGCATGTTAAAACTGTCTAATAGGAACTCCCCTTCAAAGAAGCCCACGGTCACCGCATTTCTCTCTGCCAGGACCGGAAAGTTTATCCTCCACACACAAACGATTTACCTGTTGTGAGTAAACCTTCCCGGGCCCCGCTTGCAGGGCTCTTTTCCTCATTGCAAATCTGAAGCCTTTTTGCTGGTCTCTCTGGCCATTCAGCAGCAAATCTCTCCCCCCTCAAGACCTTTCCCTCTCCCACCCCCCCACGCCTTGCCCGGCCTCTCTAGGAACGCAGCTCGCTCAGTTTAACCCTGGAGGGGTAGCAGGTTAAGAGTCTGCCCGGACCCGGACTTTGCTCGGTTTAACCCTTCCAGACTGGGGGGAGAGTGGTGGAGCTTTTCAGTCTTGCTGGGAAAGGGGAAGTGCAGCCGTCGTGTCCTTTTTATTTTTGATGGGGAGTTTGGTATTCAGGGGTTTCAAAAGGCAATCAACAGGGCTTGATTTTTTAAATTGCCTGTTCTTGAAGAGCCCCTCCCCTACCAAGAGAGACACTCGCAGGAGCGGTCCCCCCTCCGGGGGTTTCTCTCCTCTGCTCCGCCCCTCCCCCGCAGAACAGTGCCTCCTCCGGGCTCCCTCATCTGCCTTCTCGCTGGGGCGCCCGCCCGGGGGCAGGAGGCGTGGGGGGGTTGAATCCTTTCTACCAGGCAGGACCCAGGGACTGGAAACAGCTGCTGCCGCCCTCAGAGGGGCTTCTCCGCACAGGAAAGGTGGGATCCAACAGCTAGGTTCCTTTAACCCCTTCAGAGTTGCAATTGCAGAGCCAGGAAAGAAGGGGCTACTCCCACCCTCCCCGTTGAGAGCAGCGCCCAGAGGCTTTCTCTCCTCTCCTCCCCACCATGCCGGGTGTTCAGCTCAAGCCACCAAATCGCTCGCTCACAAGTTGAATGCCAGAATTTTTGCTCACAAGGCTCCACAGCTTAGAGGGAGCAGCATTGGCCTCTGGGGTCTCCATTGCCAGAGATATCAGGATCCCAGTCTCCCCCCCTCCAAACAGCCTCCCCGCCATTCCGTGCAGAGGGCAACCTGTTTGCTGCTCAGTGGTAGACACGCAGGCGGGGGGGAGGCGCACGCCTACATCAGAGAAGAAACTGACTTTTGCGGGGCTGGATGGCAGCAACCGCCCTCCCGCTGGAGAATCAGCCTGTGGAACGCAGTGAGAGAGCAAGGGCTGCTGGGGCAGGCAGGAAGGGAGCTGACCTGGCGGGGACCGTCTTTTTGTACCTTTCGCGGCAACCACGGGCGGGCTGGCTGGTGGGGGTGGGGTGGGCGCTCCTGGCTGCCAGGCGATGCTGACACCACCCCCGTCCCCGTCACAGCAGCAGTAACGCCGGCAGGAGGGAGGCTGGTGGTGAGCTTGGAGGCTGAGGGAGGCGGGTGGCCAGGCACGGCTGGGTGTCCCGAGCAGGCAGAGGAGGAGGCCATAGGCTTTTGGTGGGGGGTGGGGGGCTTTGGTGGGGGGCGGAGCACACTTTGGTGCCCCTGAGGGCCAGCGCCCTAGGCCAGACACTAGCTGGCCTAGTGATAGAGCCGGCCCTGGTAACAGATACGGTTCTCTCCACCTCTGACTTATTTTTTGAGGGGGAGGGGGGTGTTATGCAGTGGCAGCTAAGGTAGAAAAGCACCTCCTCCTGTGTCATGTTTTCTGGGTTCCAAGGGTTTGGAAAGTAGTTCCATAGCCAATTACACGGTTGCCAACTCTCGGTTGGGA
This sequence comes from Gekko japonicus, assembly GCF_001447785.1. Classification (NCBI taxonomy): domain Eukaryota; kingdom Metazoa; phylum Chordata; class Lepidosauria; order Squamata; family Gekkonidae; genus Gekko; species Gekko japonicus. Next base: position 321,488 of record NW_015163643.1, on the reverse strand, counting down.
AATACCTGTAGATTTATGGGGTAGAGCCTGGGGAGGGCAGGATTTGGGGTGGGGAGGGACCTCAGCAGGTCATAATGCCCTAGACGCCATCCGCCAAAGCGGCCATTTTCTCCAAGGGAACGGATCGCTGTCATCTGGAGATCGGCTGTAATTCTGGGAGATATCCAGGCCCCACCTGGAAGTTGGCAAGTCTAGATTTCAGAAGTGAACCATCGGTGCTGAGACAGGATAGCCAGGTGCCGCCTGGAGGTTGGCTTATGTTAATTTGGGGCTATGCAGTCACAGCTAAGGTGGAAAAGCACCTCCTCCTGTGCCACGTTTTCTGGGTTCAAAGAGTCTGGAAAACAGTTCTGTAGCCAATTACATGGTTGCCAACTCTGGGTTGGGAAATACCTGTACATTTGCGGGGTAGAGCATGGGGAGGGCAGGATTTTGGGTGGGGAAGGACCTCAGCAGGACATAATGCCATAGAATCTACTGCCCAAAGCAGCCATTGTCTCCAAGAGAACTGATCTGGGTCATCTGGACATCAGTTTTAATAGCTGAAGCCCTGACTGCTATGTCACACTGGCTGTCATACAGGGGCCATCTCAGCAGGATATAAGGACACAGAGTCCACCATTTTCTCCAGGGGAACTGATCTCTGCCATCTGAAAAGCAGTTGTAATTCTGAGTGATCTTTAGCCCTCACCTGGAGCGTTGCAACCATGGTTTCCTGCAACAGACACTAAGGGGAAATTTATTTTACCTCAGAACATCAACAGCAAACTGTTTAGAATGTTAGAGGGAAAGGCCAGTGAATTCAAATGACCTCTGTGTTCTGAGGCAAAGGCGAATCAGGCCACATATGCAAATGACCTCTGTGTTCTGACTGGTTGTGGGGGGGGGGGGGGGGAACAGCAAACTTTAGAATGTTTGAGGCAGGACTCAGGCAAAGCAGCCAGTGGATAGGGAGACCCTCTGAATGACAGATCAGAGAGCGAACTGATTTTGGAGCGACCATGACCAAAACAGAATTATATACCAGAGGATAAACATTCATAATACTGTAAAAGAAGCAGGGGCAGTTTTCCTCATCTCTTTCAACCAAACTGTTCTTGCCGCTTCTATTTATTAAAGATTCTGAAAATTCCCGTTCTCTTTGTACAGAGGATTCTCTGTATCAACTACTGTTTGCATAGTATGTGTCTCTCAGTATGGCCTTGTTTCTGATTTTGTAATTTTATATTTACACACACACACACATATGTCTATGTATCAATATAGGATATATCCTATATGTGTGTGTAAAGTGCCAACAAGTCGCAGCTGACTTACAGCAACCCTGACAAAATTGGACTATACTATACCCAATCAATCCTAAAAGAAATCAACCCTGACTGTTCTGAAGCTGAAGCTGAAATACTTTGGCCACCAAATGAGAAGGGAACACTCACTGGAGAAGACCCCGATGCTGGGAAAGATTGAAGGTCAAAGAAGAAGGGGGCGGCAAAGGATGAGATGGTTAGACAGTGTTAGCGATGCAACAAACATGAAATTAAGCAAACTCCGGAGCACGACGGAAGACAGGAGGGCCAGGCATGATGTGGTCCATGGGGTCGCAAAGAGTTGAACTTGACTGTGCGACTGAACAACAACAACATACCATTCCACAACCCCATATCCTATATAAAATTTAGGAAATACAATTGTAGGATATACTTCTAGTTCTGTCATCTAATCTCAGATTTCAGATGTGCTTTAACTAAGTCCAAAATGTATTTTAGAACAACAAATTATCGTCACATATTTAAACTAGAGTGTATTATTTTCTTTGAACTAAAGGCAGCCACATTTATAACAGATTAATACAGATCACAGTGCATGTAAAGTGTGTGTGTGGTTGCAGTCAAACGTGCCAGATAAAGCAGGGGGAAAGTGTCATGTCCGTGGACCGCCACTGGGCGCCTGCGATACAGCGGAGCTTTAGTCCGGAGAACAATGGGGACCAGGCTCCTGCACCCTGCCACTAGGGGAACCAATGGGACATTGGCGGGACATTTGAATGGGCCAATGGGAGGTTCCCCAGACTGTATATAAGCGGCCGGTTGGCCGTTGGTGGGTGTGCATGTTGTGTACTAGTAAAGTGTGCAGTGTATCATGCGTGAGTCAGCAATTCTTCCATGCGGCTAACCCACTACACAACAGTGGCGACGAAGGTGGGATGCAGCTGCTAGCCAGCCAGCCCGCCAAGCGGCGACTAAAGGCATGCTGCTCTACCGCTGACCGATGAGCGAGACAGCAGGAGAAGCCGATCCTGCATCGCCAGCCCCGACATGCATGATGGCGACTGTGTCCGGACCAGGCCTACTGCCGCCCTTCAACACAGCTCGCCCGCAGGATTGGAGTGCATGGGTACGAGGCGTAAAGTCCGTACTCGCCTTCTACAAGGTGACGGACGACACACAAAAGAGAGGCTTCCTCCTCGCCTCCTGCAGAACCGCCGTCGTGTCCCTAGCAGAACACTTGCTGTCCCCGACAGACCTCGATGCCTGCTCCTTTGACCAGATTGTCAAAGCGGTGCAAGACCACTATGCTCCGAAGCCATCGGAGATGACCTGTCGGCTGGCATTCTACAACCGGAGCCAGCTCACCCGGGAGACAGTTGCGGATTTCCTCGCGGAGCTCCGCCATCTGGCCGCAGACTGTAAGTTCGGGGCGAACTTAGACGAGGCCCTCCGGGACCGTTTCATCGTGGGACTAAAGAAGGAGAAGCTCAAGCGGCAGATTATCGAAGCGGAGACTGTCACCCTCGCCTCTGCCCTATCCACTGCTATCGCCTGGGAGCGGTCGCACCCCGCCACGATCACGGCCCTGCAGGTCGAGCCGGACGACCCTGAGGAGCAAGAGGTCCACCAAGCATACGCAGGCCCCAAGCATCACTCTCAAGGGCAAGACAGACCCCGCGCCGCAGCTGCAGACTGCGCGAGCTGTGGAAAGAAGCACAAGAGGTTCCGCAACGCGATCTGCCAAAACTGCGGGTGGACCGGCCACATCGCTTGCGTGTGCCGCTCTAAGGCAAGTAAGGCGCAGCCACCCCAGCGGAGACAAGCGTCTTCTCATTTCGAAGATGCCGGGCACTTTGAGGACCTCTTCCACATCGCCGATCAGGTACTGCGCCTTCCAGGCCAGCCCTCGGTCCCCAGAATACAGGTCTAAGTGCAGATAGAAGGGTCCCCCAGTACGATGGAGCTTGATTCGGGCTCCGCGGCCTCCATCATCTCGGACTGCCTAGCGAAGCTTCACTATCCTAGGATCCTAAAACCCACCAATTGGTGAGTAGGGATCCTAGAGAGAACCTATAATATGGTAACTTGTGTAGATAGCCTATCACGGGTGTGGGTGTGTGTCATGGGTGTGTTTGTAAAGGGGCATATAAGCAGCCTGCGAGCTAGCTACTGCATCCTTTTGTTTTGCTGAAATCACTAAGTAAAAGTATGAGCTGAAATCACACCATGTGTGAGTCTCAGTACTTTTCACCCTAAAAACTGGCCCTCAAACTGACTGAAGTCAGGGAAATTTTGTACCTCTGGTCCTCCACTCAGCAACAGCTCTGTGCACTGGTATAGATCTGTAAGTCAGGCTAATGCAGGCAGCCTTGAAAGATGAAGAAGACTACTGTATATACAGAGAACCACATTCATAAGAAGGCAAGAGCAAGAAGAGAGAACAATGAAGGCATGGAGATTGGAAGAACCCAAATAGAGTAAAAGCACTATTAATTTAAAATGCATATCTGCTGCCTTTCCACAGAATTGTGTCCAAGCTGTTCATAGTAATCTATTGCTCTAGTATTCAAATAATGATGGTCAAATTCTGCTTTGCAATGGAAGGCTGCAACTAGCTCACTAACCTATACTGGGTAAAAGTGCTATATACTATAGCAGAGACCTAAGCCTCCATGTAGAAGCACTGGTCCAATGTCTTAATCATTTTAGCTTCAGTTAATTGGCCATCACCCATTCCAATACTGCTTTCAGACCAGGCAGAAGAGAGCTCATTGTTGTCAGCATATTAATGACATCTTATTCCATATCTCTGTGTGATTTCATTAAGATGTTAATAATTGTGGTGGCATAAGGAGACTCTTGTGGTATCCTGTAGCACAACTCCCAAGTCTTGGAATCAGTTATCCAACATCACTTTCGGCTACATAGGACCAGAATCACTTGAGTACATTTCTTCAGTCCCCATTTCAGCCAGCCAAGTAAGAAGGTGATCATGGTTTTTGAAATCTGCAGAAGGGCCCAGGAACAGCAACAGGATTTCACTCCACCTGTCTTTTTCCCAGCAAAGATTATCCAAGGCAGTTTCTGTCCCCAAACCAGGAAGAAATCCAAATTTAAATAGATCTAGATAACCAGCCTCATCCAAGAAAGCCCAGTGTTGCGCTGCCTTTTCCTAGATCCAGCCACTGCGAGGCAGACCCTTTTTGATCAGGAGTGAGAAGTGGTGATAACCCTTTCTTCATTTTTTCTGGTCAAAATTTCTCCTCCTCTCTGCTCTTTGCTCACATGTTATATGCACTGGTATGTACAGTGTGAGGAGCTGCGGTGGCTCAAGTGGTTAAGACGCTAAACTGCAGGCTGTGGAAGATCAGTAGTTCAGCAGTTCGAGACCCGGGTGCTGCAAGACGGGGTGAGCTCCTGTCTCTAGTTCCAGCTCCTGCCAACCTAGCAGTTCGAAAGCAAGAAATTGCAGGTAGATAAATAGGTACCACTTCGGTGGGAAGGTAACAGCGTTCCGTGCACCTCGGTGTTTAGTCATGACCACGGAAACGTCTTCGGACAGCGCTGGCTCTTCGGATTTGAAACGGAGATGAGCACCGCAACCCTAGAGTCGGACTCGACTGGCTTTCGAGCAAGGGAACCTTTACCTTTACCTATGTACAGTGTGAGTAGAATGCATTTTACTAATCAGTACTTTGGTGGTGGAAAGTCAAGTCACAGTTTACCTATGGCTGACTTATGGTGACCCTCATAGGATTTTCAAGGCAACAGATGTTCAGAGGTAGTTTGCCATCGCCAGCTTCCTCCTCACGACTCTGGTATTCCTTGGTGGCCTCTTATCCGAATAGCAGCCAGAGCTAACCATGCTTAGCTTCCAAGATCTGACACGATCTAGCCTAGGCTGAGGAACTTTTCCTGTTTCAGAGTAAATGGGGGTGGCAGCAAGGAATTCGTAGTGTTTCAGCAAACATTTCAGAGCTTTAAAGGATCAAATCAGAGTTTCAGAGGGAAAAAAATCAGTCACACTTGAAGAGGGAGGGTGTATGCGTGCTCCATGATTAGGTGTTGTCTTCACACCAAATAAACACAAATTAGGCTTTGAGTCCTCCTCAGCAAGCTCAAACAACCAGCGTAGTATATGAGTGCAAGATAAGCCTTTAATTACCTAAAAAAATGATGTCATGAGAATGTCTTATAGTCAGTGATGTGTAAACCTGAGTGTCAAGGAAAACAGTTGTTCCATGCTTGCCAGTGAGCAATTAAGTGAAGAGTTCACACATTTCTTGATTTGTTTACACTGGTTCAGATACATGGATTAGATCAGCGTGTGTTTGTAACTATTGTGTTCTGTATCTTTGCAAGGTGGGTGCAGTCGCAAGTCTTGAGCATTGAGGGGTGCCCTGATGGTTGCAGCTGTAACTCAGATGTTATATAATGAGAATATGTTGAACACTTAGCCTTTCCCAGCCTTCTGCCCCCCAGCTGTTCTCACATAGTTCTTTTTTTTTAAGCCCCCGGAGGGGATTTTTTATTATTTTTTCAAACTACAAAAAACTACTACAGAAAAACAGGGAGGGGGACTACATATACAGGATAAAGAAAAGATACCCACAACTACCTAAAAACCCAAGAGAGGAGATCTTCATTGGCTTAGTCACTGTAAAAACTTCCCTTCTTTTAAGCATATAACAAACGGAGTCAAAAATCAATACTTTTTCTTTGTAAAAACTCTTACAACTTCACTGTCTAAAGACACTGCCCCCAAATCATCCCTTTTCATCATCTTCCAAGGCACCATTCAGAGTCCTTCAGTCTTTACTTCTTTTTTTCCCCGTCTTTCCCGTAGCTTGTAAGGACTTTTTGGGGCAGCTGCCCCCTTTTCAGATAGAGAGTCCTCTCCGGAAGAACCAGAGTCCAACTCGCCACTAGACTTGCTGTCCTCTTCTTTTTGTTCATCCTCTGATTTTCCCAGCTGAGTCTTCAAAAATTCTTTGGCTTTTACAACAGAGTCAATCTTTTTTTTTTGTCTTTGATCTTGAAAACGACTCCTTCTGGAAACAACCATGTATATCCAATTGAATTCGTCTGAAGAAAAAGCACCAACTCTTTGTACTTCTTTCTCCTTTGTCTCACCTCAAATGGAATATCCTTTAGCGTTCTGATAACACTTTCTCCCACTTTCAGGGGGGCTCCAGAAACCGCTTTCAGGATTGCATCCCTCACATGCCTCTTCGAGAATCTTACAACAATTTCCCCAGGCAGATTATTCTTTTTTATATATCCTGAATATGATCTAAAGACCACATCCATTTCATTTAGCAACAGTTCCTTTTCCATTTCTGTCACTGGGGCTAGCAATTCACTCATAACTTCTTTAAGATTCTCTCCTGGTTTTTCCGGCATGCCCTGGAAGCGAAGAACCATGTTGGCCTTTTCCATTTGTACTTGTAGCATTTGATCTTCCAAAGAAGTTGTCTTCTCTTCCAACTTTTGTACTTTCTTCTTTACTTTCTGCATAGTTGCAGCCACTTCCTTCACCTTTTCAGCCTCCTGCTTCATGATTTGTATCAAATCGCCTATCTGTGCTTGTGTTGTGGTTATACTCTGTGTCACTGTTAACATTTGGTCTTTGAAGTTATTCAACTGTTCCAGCAGAGGGCACATGTACTCTGCTACAGACTTCGCCATCTCACTGGTAGTTTCCGGTTTAGGACTTTCAAGTTTTGATTTCACCAGTCTTTCTTTGTCCTTCTTCCCCACCATCTTTTTAGTTGTTTACTTTTCTCCGACTTTTCCAAAAGTCTCTGAATTTGCACCTGGACGCTAAAACTTGCTCGGGTAAGTGCTTTTATGCAGTTTTCTCTGCATTCTCTTCCGTTCCCCCCCCTCGCTTAAATGTCCGTGCGATCAGGAGGCGTCCCTCCCCCCGCTCGTTTTTCTCCGGTTCAGTCTAGCAGGGTGGGGAGCTGCCTTTTAAGCTTTAAAATGCCTTGAATTGACTCACGTTCATTGCTGGTCTTGCGACCCCGTTTAGAGCTTCATTTTAGATGCTGGATCTCCTGCGCTTGCCCCGGTTAGCGTCACTGGTCCTGTTCAGTCTCTCAGCTCGAGGAACCATTGGAACGAAGAGGCGCCTCAATTCTTAGGCATTCTGCCCTCGAAGAGGCTGACTCTTGAGAGTTCCTTGGCCAGGGTCCCTTCACCGGGTCCCTGGGGGGGGGTTGCGAGCCTGCGCACCCCCTCCCCTGGCCAGAGCACAGCCTCACCCCCGAGAGGTATGGGAGGTGAGACTGTTAGCGCTCCACCATCAACCGGAAGTCCCTCACAGATAGTTCTCACCTGGATAGTATGCCCCTTAATTTTATGATGCCTTTGAGGGGCCAATTCAGACATTACAAAGTCCTTGTGCCCCACATTGGTTATGTTGATCAGAAATAAACTGGTGTTCCATGCTCAGAACTTAATTCCTAGCTGTCTGGGGCCTAATTAGGAGAGCTCCCTGCATTGTTTCCCCAACTTCAAACAGCACTGTTTGCCTCCCTGGAGGAGCATATATAACCAATCAGTACACATGTAATCCATCAGTACACATACATTTTCCCCACTGAGGCAAAAAGTGACTCCCGGAGGCTGTGTCCATGGTGTGTGTGTGGGAGCTTAAGCTTCCTCTTCTTGCAATGCCATGCTCCCAATCCGAATTGGGCCTTCACACCCATAGGTATTAAGTAAAAAGCACAGACTTCCCAGCTATGGTTGGAGAGCCCCAGGACTACAATTGATCTCCAGGCAACAGAGCTCAGTTCACCTGGAGATAATGGTCCCTTTGAAAGGTGGACTCTATGTAGGGTTGCCAGGTTCTACCTGGCTGCTGGTGGGGGGGGGCTCCCATTTCCTCCGTGAGGGTCTTTTGGCACACATGCGCTGCAGTGATGTCATCGCTTTTCTGACATTGGGGGCCATGCTCTAGGTTTTGGGCAAAACTCTGTGGTTTTTTGGCTTCAAAACCATAGAGTTTTGCCCTAAACCTAGAGTGTCACCCCCCACGTCAGAAATGCAATGACATCACGCCTGGGTGATGTCATCACAATGGTGCCAGGGGTGCTGGGAGGGGGCTTCTTGGGTGTGGGGCTTCCCCCGCTGGCTAGCTGGGCCATGGCAGATTGGGGCCCCTGAAATCAGGGCATCTCCTGGGTCCACCGGGGGGATGGCAGCCCTAACTCTATGGCATTGAAGTCCCTCCACTCCCCAACCCACACCCCTTCTCAGGCTCCATTCCCTAATCTCCAGGTATTTCCCAACCCAGAGCTGGTGACCCTACTCCCAGCACACATGGTCAATAAGACCAGGACAGACACATGGGGACACAAGGACTCCGTATCGTGTGAATGGGACTTTTAAGTCCTATACAGTTTGGTGACTACTCACTATAATTTACCTCAGTAGCTTGGTGGTTTTTTTCATATGAAGCTGCCTTCTACTGAATCAGCCCATTGGCCCATCAAGGTCAGTATTGTCTGCTCAGACTGGCAGCGGCTCTCCAGGGTCTCAGACAGAGGTCTTTCACATCACCTGCCAGCTGGCTCTCTTAGCGGCTGATGCCGGGGATTGAACCTGGGACCTTCTGCATGATAAAGAGGTTCTTCCCCTGAGCCACAGCCCCAGAATCCCTAAAATCCAGTCCTCTTTATCCAGTAAATGCAGGTTGGGCTATTTTATTTATTTGTTTATTTATTATTACATTTCTACCCCGCCCTCCCCGCAAGCGGGCTCAGGGCGGCTTACAATAGGGCACCATGTGCCAAGCATAAAACAACATAAAAACAGGATAAAACAATCATCATTAAAGTGCTCAGTGGTTACTATCAAAATTCAACGAGATAGAATCAGATTTACAAGATAGACTCCCCAGTATCTTCCATAACAATAGGGAGATTAAAGACCCATAGATGTTACTCGACCCCATCCAGCGGTACTGGTCACAGTGAAATCATAGTTGATCTTCATGGGGCCACCCCTCAGGTCTACCAATGATTTATTTATTTATTTATGCTTTCAATTTAATACCCCGCTCTAATCCCATAGTTGGGGTCTCTGAGCGGCTTACAAGTTTTTCTTGGTGCTAATCACCGTTTCTGTTCCTAACTACGGGCACAATGTATATAGGGGAGGGACATCCTACCAGCACCCCCTCTGTGGTGGCATGTCATGCTGTTCTCTCTGTCGGGGCAGTTCGACTTGGTCAGACGGGACTCGGGACTTGGCAGAAGTGTCTTGATGGTAGTGGTAGTGGTAGTGGCGGCTCCTACTCAAAAGCCTGGCGGAAGACCTCTGTCTTACAGGCTCTGCGGAACTGCGCAAGGTCTCACAGGGCCCTGATCTCCTCTGGGAGCTCATTCCACCGGGTAGGAGCCGCCACTGAAAAGGACCTGGCCCTGGTTGCAGCAAGCCTGGCCTCCCTGGGGCCTGGGGTCACCAGGTGATGTTGTGTCCCCGGCCGAAGTGTTCTTTGGGGCATATGTGGGGAAATGTGGTCCCTCAGGTATGTCGGACCCTGGCCATATAGGGCTTTAAGGGTACGCACCAGCACTTTGAAGTGAATACGGCATGCTATGGGCAGCCAGTGCAGCGCTTTCAGCACAGGCCAGATGTGCTTCCACCTAGGGATGCCCACCAACAGCCTGGCCGCAGCATTCTGCACTAGCTGCAGCCTCCGGATTTGTGACAAAGGCAGCCCCATGTAGAGTAGTCTAACCTCGTTACAGTAGTCTAACCTCGAGGTGACCATCGCATGGATCGCTGTCACCAGGTCGTCGCGGTTGAGGAAAGGAACCAACTGCTGAATCAGCCGAAGGTGGTAAAATGCTGCTTTGGCAGTGGCTGCTACCTGGGCCTCCATAGTTAAGGCAGGATCCACGAGCACTCCCAAACTCCTAACCTCCGACACTGGCACCAAAGGTGCCCCATCGAAGGTCAGAAGTGGGAGCCCCAACCCTGGACCGACCCGACCCAAGCACAGGACCTCCGTCTTTGCCGGGTTTAGTTTCAGCCGGCTCAGCCTGAGCCACCCAGCCATGGCCTGCAAAGCCCGGTGGAGATCTTCTGGGTCGGAGTCTGACCGGCCGCCCAACATCAGATAGAGCTGGGTGTCATCTGCATATTGATGACACCCAAGCCCATACCTCCGGGCAATCTGGGCAAGGGGGCGCATGTAGATGTTAAACAACATCGGGGAAAGCACCGCCCCCTGAGGCACATCGCATTCGAGCAGGTGCCTCTGGGACTGCTGTTCCCCTAGCACCACCCTCTGTCCCCAACCTTGGAGAAAAGAGGCAAGCCACCGAAGGGCGAGCCCCTGGATCCCCACGTTGGTGAGGTGGTGGGTCAGCAACTGGTGGTCCAGATGCCTACAGAGATCGTCAGTAAGGGTGACCAGCACTGTCTCTGTTCCATGCCCCGGGCGGAAGCCGGACTGAAATGGATCAAGGACGGAAGTGTCATCCAGAAAGCTCTGCAGCTGGGTCGCCACCGCCCTCTCAATGAATTTGCCCAAATAGGGCAAATTGGACACCGGCCGATAGGTAGAGTATGAATGTATTAAATATTAAATAAATTCTTTCTAATGAGGACATGTGTCAGCTAG
>NW_015163643.1:279446-305402 GCF_001447785.1 Gekko japonicus | reverse complement strand
TACGGATGCAGGCTTGTGGTGTAAGTCTTTACAGGATGCTTGGCCATTGTTGTGTAGTACTTTAAATTCTGCCAAGCTGGCATACAAACTTCAGGCTGATCGAGGAAGGGTGGAGGGATGGGACCTCAAGCCTGGTGATTTTGTCTATGTATCTACCAAGAATATCAAACTTTTGCGTCCTTGTAGGAAACTTAGCTGGAAATTCATTGGTCCTTTCAGGGTGCGTCGAATTATAAATGATGTTGCTGTAGATGTTGAACTGCCTAAAAATTTGAAGTCTTTGCATTCTGTGTTTCACATGAGTCTTTTGAAGAAGGACATAGGCCAAGGCAAATGGAGGCCTGCACGTGAACCCCCTCCTCCTTTCATGCTCGATGGGGAGGAGCATTTTGAAATCGCTGACATCTTAGATTCCAGAATTAAACGTGGTAAATTATGGTATCTCATCCGGTGGGTGGACTTCGGACCCCAGCACCAAGAATGGGTGGAAGAAGGGGATATTCGGGCCCCTTACATGCTCAGAGAGTTTCACAAAAAGTTCCCGGGCAAACCGGGAGGTCTCCCGCCGAATCCGGGATGGGGTGGATAATGTGTATTTTTGAGGGGCAGTATGTCAGCTAGCTGCCATTGTATCTGGTATTACCTGCTTAACACATCTTGTGCTCTCCCCCCCCCCTCCTGGTTCCTGTAGCTTCATTATGCTTCTCTGTACTTTGCGGAACTGGCCAAGGTCATGCAGCTGGTGGTGGGAGTCGGTGCTTTGCTCAGCTTGTTATGGGTATCTACCCTGTGAACTGAACCTGTGTTGATTGTACTGAACTGTTACGTTCCCATGAAATGGGTGCGCGTTTCCAAGTTCTATTCCCGCCAGCGGGAACTGGGCTCATTGGCCCTAACCTGGTTCAAATCCCTTTATTATGTTATACCTGTGTATTGGTAGTCATTCCTAACAATGTCCTTGTTCCTGCTTGAATAATCACTTTGAAATAAACCTTGCTTTGTATCAAACGTGGAGTTATTTCGAATGCCTGGGGATCCAACACATGATTTTAATTCACTTACCATCAAAAGTAATTCCCTCCAGTACATATGAAGTTAAATCACTAACAACTCATCTCAGACATCATAATGCCTTATTTCAGGTCAGCTATTAATTTCAGAGTGAAAATGCCACTGCAGACCTCTCATTTTTGGCTTTGAAGAGCATATCGGTCATCTGAAACCTTCAGGTGTGTTTGAGACCTCAAATAGCTGAATCTTCTTATCTTAAGACGTGCACACAGTTTTTCTTAACACAGACATATTCTACCAAGTACAGTACCACTGTCTGGGACAGTAATACCGGTCTACAGTTTAAAGTTTTGTTATGATGGTGCCTGCTATTCATTATGTCTTCATTTTAAAAATCTGTTTTCTTTGTCCATTGGAACATATTAAAAAGTTTTGTTTTGTTTTTTATTCAAGGCCATTTGAATAACATATGCCTTAAAACCATCACAATAATTGGCCTCTGGTAAAAGGAGCTGAAACCACAAATTGTGTGTCAAATGAAAACAGACCACCTTGTAAAATGCTAACTCACAAAACCTTGCCATTGTGCACTAAGGTTATTTGCTCCTCCTTGTTTTTAGAGAGTGTGTGGGCCCAGGGTGGGGTGTGTGTATGTTCTGCAGATTTCTCGTGCTGTTGTGCAAGACCTATTCATACAGTTATCTGTAGCATAACTCCTAACATTTTCAGCCCTAGTCCAAATATATAAAGGGCTTAACTGTATGTAGAGTTATTCAGGAACCCTGCAGAGCTGGCGAGTGATTTCATTGTCTCGCTTGCCACTGGACTGAAAAGCAGGCAGTGAACTGTAGAACTGTTGTCTTGATTGCTTTTTCTGCCAGAGAAAGCAGAAACTAACTGAATGAAAACAGCCTAAAGGGCCGCTGTCAATATCTCATGTCTTCTTTGACCTCTGACAAGTTGGTGCTACTGAGACAGACAGCGTCACCCTGATCCAGCAGTTGGTGAGAAGAAGGCAGCTCCTCCACCCCTATGACTGTGGGTTGAATGGCTGCCCATGGATGATTCTCCCCGTGCCTGCATTGGCACAAATCCAGGAGTCAGACCTACCATCATGGCCAAGGTCTTCCTTGTTGAGAGCCCCTGAATACGGGTTTGGTTACAACTTCTGCTGAGTATTAGTATAGCTAGAATTTGGCCTGGATTTGTGGGCTTTTCTCACTTGGGTGGACTATTTTGTTCAGATGGAGGTTTAGAAGATTATTAAAATTGAGATTGCAGGTCTTCTGGAAGATGTTGAGAACTGGGAAAATTCTGCAAAAGTGTAGCTACAGGGGAATTACTGGGGGAAATCCCATTTATTGGAACATTCTCTGTAGCATAGATTTCACCCATCACTAAACACAACTTCAGGCTTGCATGAATCTCTTTCCACTCACTGTTCCCCACCAGTCCAGTTTCCCATCTGTCTGACATTGGTTTAGATCAAAGGACATTTTCCTGGAAGCAAGCCCCATCGAATAACATGAAACTTACTTCTGAGCAGATCTGCTTAGGATTGCTGCCATCGTTTTTGGCATCCCTGTCAGACTTGTCCTTGGTTCTATTTATCAATACCACTTGGTGGCCCTTCTGATATTTTGTAGCAATTTGTCTACGAAATTTTAGCTTGTAGTCATAAAGCCTCTAGAGCAGTGATGGCGAACCTTTTAGAGACGGCGTGCCCAAACTGCAACCCCAAACCCACTTATTTATCACAAAGTGCCAACATGGCAATTTAACCTGAATACTGAGGTGGAAGGTCAGTAGTTCAGCGGTTCAAGACCCGGGTGCCGCAAGACAGGGTGAGCTCCTGTCTCTAGTTCCAGCTCCTGCCAACCTAGCAGTTCGAAAGCAAGAAATTGCAAGTAGATAAATAGGTACCACTTTGGTGGGAAGGTAACAGCGTTCCGTGCGCCTTGGTGTTTAGTCATGCCAGCCACATGACCACGGAAACGTCTTCGGACAGCGCTGGCTCTTCGGTTTTGAAACGGAGATGAGCACCGCAACCCTAGAGTCGGAGTCGACTGGCTTTCGAGCAAGGGAACCTTTACCTTTAACTTTACTGAGGTTTTAGTTTAGAAAAAAACAACTTATACATTATCTTTTGTCTTAAAAGAAAAACACAACAACAGAGCTTTCAATGATACAAACAACTTTTTATTGAAAGGGAAAAGTTTGCATTTGGCATGCTTTTGAACAATTAATGTGATTTTTACTGTTGTATGCATGCTGATAATTTGTCTAACCTTGGCTCATACTTTGTAAGTTTGAGAGCAACACAGGCAGCACTCAGGTCATCTGTTAGTCTCTTTCTGGTGTCAGATTTTATATAATTCAAAGCTGAAAGCAGCTGCTCACAAGCATAAGATGATCCAAACAAAGTAAGGAAAGCAATCCCAAGTGCTTTCATTGACTTAAAATTATTTGGCAGAGAATTCCACACTTTAAGGATTTCATTTTCAGAACTAACTATGCTGGCCTTTGTCATCCCTTCTATCTTCTCAAGTGTTTCACGCAGGTCATAGAATTTGAAAGGTTCCCAACCCGACACAAAAGGCACTATGGAAGATAACAGGATAGGCAGCTCTCTAGGCAAAGGAATCCAATGCACCTGGGGGGCAGGGGAGAAGAAACTTTCCAGGGCTACGTCAGTGTGTGCATTGCTGCCACAACGGACCAGCAACAGCACTGCCACCAGTGGGGAGAGGGAGAACAGAGGAGAGGAACAAGGGCAAAAAAAGGCACAGTGGCAGGGACAATATAGGCAAATGGCGGAGCATGCAAAGCAGGAACCATCATTAAGTGGCTCCCTCAGGAGGGAGTACAATGTCGCCAGCAGCAAAGAACAGTTTGCAAGGGGTTGGAAAAGCAGAGGTTGGCCAGATGGCCCTTTTCTCTTTGTCCCCCTGTATCCTGTATTTTAAGGGTACGTCCTCTTTATTTCACACGCACACAGTACAGACTGGCTGTCCTTTTTACAGTTCCACTGAACAGAAAGGGCAAACACCGTCCTTCCCCCCCATAACATTTTGATTCATCCTGAAGGGCGAGGAGGCGGGTACAAGCCAATCAATCCCAACTGGAACCCGGGAACCAGTCTGAGAGGAGCACACAGCGCCCATCACCAGGGCATAGTGACACCAGGGCTTCCACAGGGCGGAATGGGAAAGGACTCCTCGCAGATGCAGAAAAGGCTGCGAAAGGCGAAGAAAAGCGAGTTCACGTGCAGGATGTGAATGTGTGCAAACGGAGGCATAAAAAGCAAGCCTTTTCCAAACACAAAGCACAGAGCAGCCTTCTGTGCCCCTGCAGCTTCCTTTGGTGCCTCCAGCACTCAGGCTTTGCAGCCCCCCGCTGGGGCACAATGCAGGCCCCGGAGACCCTGCCCAAGGGCAGCTGCTGCTGCTATCGCCGCCGCCCACACAAGAAAGCACGCCCCGCCAGCAGCCCCTTCCCTTCCCACTCCGCATCGGGCCCTCCCAAGGTTTTCTCACCACCTTCCACACGTTGCAGCCCAGCAGGCAGAGCAGAAGTGCGGTGGCGGCCGCCGCCCTCCTCATTTTCAACTGCCGTTGTAACTTCAGCCGATGCCGCTGGGAAAGGAAGAGGAGGAAGGCGGGAGGGAGGGAATCGCTGGAGCGCTGGCCAAAAGGAGGAGGAAGCATCGCAATCAGGGGCTCGCCCACACCTCACTTCCCTGCATGCTGCCTGCCGGTGCCCCTTCTGCCCTCTCCGGCAGAACTCTGTGGGGCAATGGCGCACGTGCCCACAGAGAGGGCTCTGAGTGCCGCCTCTGGCACGGCATGCCATAGGTTCACCACCACTGCTCTAGAGACTCTGGCCTTACTCCTGATTTTCTTGTCAGTCAATCCACAAGCACTGGAATCCGTTTGGACATGGTTCTTCTGCACATCTGTCCTGTGTTCCCTCTAAGCTGAGTTAGTGTGAGCTAGCTCAGTTTTTTACCCTGCAGCTCACACATTTTTGTCTTAGCTCAGGAAGGATGGCTCCAGAGCAAACTAATTTATACAGTAGCCAAATCGCTCACTCACAACATTAATGCCAGTAGCTCAGAAAGTAGAATTTTTGCTCACAAGACTCCACAGCTTAGAGGGAACAGGCACCTGTGAGCATCTTCTTGGTCCAAACTGCTTGCTTAGGCAGTGGGCCAACCGTTAACCTTTAATGTGTGAGTTCCAAGGCCAGTTTCATTGTCACAACGACTGGTCAGGATTTCTTTGCAGGCTACTCCAGGATGAGGCCATGGCTCAGCAGCAGAACATCTGCTTTGAATGCCAGGGATCCTTGCTTCAGTCCCCAGCATCTCTAGTTAAAAAGATCGGGTAGCAGGTGACACGATCCGCTGCCAGTCAGAGTACACAGTACTGACCTGACCAATAGTCTGCCCCAGTATGAGGCAGCTTCATGTATGTTCATCCCTGGCTGTACCCATTTTGAGGCCTGCACAGTGTCATTCTGATCAAGCCCTGCAAAAAGCTGAACAGCACTTCAGCTCCCCCTTGTGCTTATACATGGGAACTGGATTCTGACTGAAATTTTATACTTCCAAGTTATTTCCTTTTGCTACATTCTAATTTCAGGATGTATCTTTCTTCTCCTGACACATGTACATCTGATTATAAGCAATTTAAAAGGTATTTGATGCGGTTATCTAGGGTGGGATACAACAGAACAGCAGTGGGCACGCACATGCGAGGGGGGGGGATTTGATTTGAATTACCTGCTACTGCAGGCGTCCCCAGTGTAGTGCTTGTGGGTGCCATGGTATCTCCCAACACCTTTTCTGGCATCCACCAAGTGTTTTTAGAAAGTGTGCAGGACAAGGTAGGGCTTTTGCCTAGCAAGGTTTCTAGGGTTGCCAGGCGGGAAATTCCCCAGTTTTGGGGGCTTCTGCCCACCACTGACCCACTCCCCCACTCCCCAATGGCGACGTCACTATGCAGCGTCACCAGTGCAGTGATGTCATGAGGAAGTGACGTCATCATGTTGGTGGCATCACATGGCAACATCGCCCACCCCACTTCCAGAAGGCTTCCTTCCACCTGCTGCCGGCATGTGGTGAGTACCTGGGAACACTAAAGGTTTCTTACTGAGCACTGGAGATTTGGTTGGCTTTGCCAATTTTTAAATAGGTTCCTTTGGGGGCAGCTGCCACCACAGCACAAGGATCTCTACTGTGTGATTAAAAGTGAGCTGCTGCAGCTATTTTGGGCTAGTTCTGCCTCCTGCGGCAGCTGTTTTATGGTCATGTCCAAAACACTATCAGAATTCCAACGGGTCAAAAAAGTCTGTTCTACTGTTTTAGTGTTATATGCTTGAAATACAGGGTTATATAAAGATTTTGGATGGGACAGAAGTTATGACCCTTTTGTTTATGCAAAAAGGATGGTAGATAGTGGACTGGGCAGAGGGAGATCTCTCTCTCTCTCTCTCTCTCTCTCTCTCTCTCTCTCTCTCTCTGTGTGTGTGTAAAAGCTCTTGAAATGAGGACCCTCTGGATCAGGTAGCAGGTGACATGATGCGCTGCCAGTCAGAGTACACAGAAACCCATCTAGAGTTTTGCATCCACTGACTTTCCAGGAGTGCATCTGACATGGTGTCCCAGAAAACATATTTCAGCAGCAGGTGGCACCAAAACCTAAGGATGTGAGGGATTTGTCATTTGAAACTGATGTGGAATTCTGCAACCAGTATCATATGTGCATTCTAAGGGGCAGGAATGTTGAAATGCAGTTGTAAACATATCATGCATGGCTATTATTTGATTCAGATTGCGAGCTGTGGAAATACACCTCTACAAATGCTGTGAATGTTTGACAACTGAGCTCTCGCACAGGAAACTGGTTCCAGAACTAAGCCCTTGTTCAAAGTGAACCTGGTTTGGGAGTCTCATCCACTTCTGAAAATTCTAAATCAGTTGTCCTGAAATGAACATTTCCTTGTAAATCACACTTCGGACACCATATTTTTATTGTTATGCCAGAAAACAAGTTTGTTAAGGATGAACCAGAGAAGCTTCCTTGACTCCTAGAAAGCACCAAAGCAACAGGTAATGGAGGAATAACCTTATCAAAGCTACCTTGCAGAATACGTTTAGCCTTAGCATGGCTCTTAGGAGAGTTTTCTAAGTACAGGATAGCGACCTGTGATCTTTTTGCTATTCCAAGTTCAGGTCCTTGATGATGCCTTCTGATTTTTATATCTGAGCACTGAAATTTCACATGCGGCAAATCTTTGTGGTGATCCGTGGGCCAGTTGGGCATGGGCCACAGGGCTGTGAGCAGACTGGACCACATGGGGCACAGGGGTGGGGGGGACAGGGCATAGGACCACACGGGACACAGACTGGCCCACAGGGATTGACATAGGGTAGAGCCATATTGGGTTCAATCGTCTGCATAATTGGTTTGCACTCTGGCGGACAGGTGGGGGCACAGACTGTTTCTGGCATGCAAACTGGCCGACAGACAGATGAACGGACAGCAGTTGTGTGCTCAGGGTCACAGGGTTGATTGGGGAGCCTGGAGAGAAACAAACATCAGTTTAGGTGAGGCAAACAGGCCCATGGAAGACAGTCAATTTAAAAATCAGATTTTAAAAAGTAACCCCTCCCCAACAAAAGCCATGTAAATACCTTTTATTAAGATCAACCCAATAACATAAAACAGTTTGTCGTCATTCATATCAGGTTGCTTGGCACAAGACTCTAGGTAAAGACCTAACGCAAGATCAATGGGCTATAATTTGGAATGCTCCAGCATACCTTTCAAAATCAATTCAGTTACAAACATATAAAGTAATCTCTAGATGGTATCTAGCTCCAGCTTGTTTGTCACACTACACTTTTTAAATATCTCCTAACTGTTGGAAGCAGTGTGGACAAAAAGGAACATTTATGCATAATTGGTGGACATGCAAAATTATCAAAGCATTCTGAGAACAAATAATACTAGAAATCGCTCGCATAACAGATATTAAAATCCCAGTAATTCCAGAATTGATTTTACTGAATCTATGGACAAATTTAAAATTACTAAAATCAAGATCTTATTATGACAATGGTCATGGCAGCAAAAAATATAATTGCTATAAAACAGAAAGATAAGAATTATGGGATTACTTCGTTATCAGCAATCAGATTCCAAGTTAGAAGAATCATATATAGTTAAGAATGGGTTCCCTATGTGAAGTGGAAGTTTAAACATAGAGATCCTACAGATAATATATTAAAAATATGTTAGTCCTATATGTTAGTCCTATATTTTTGTTAGTCCTACTCTATTTTTGGTTTGTCATTTTATTTGATATATTTTGAACTGAATATCTGATGTATGTATGTATATGTATATACAAATATGTATATATTTGTGAAAGCTGTAACTTTGCACTTTAAACTGTAAATAAAAACTTTAAAAAACCATTTTGTGAGCTTTTTTTTTTAGTTCTCCAGAATTTTTTATCTGGCTGAATATTAAAGGATGTTGTGTGTGTGTGTGTGTGGGATTTCAGGTCCTGACATTATGGTTTCTTTTCTGCATCCTGTGTAGTACACCATGCAGTTTTGAATTGTGAAGAAGAAGAAGAGATTGGATTATACCCCGCCCTTCACTACCCAAAGGGGTCTCAGAGCGGCTTACAAACTCCTTTCCCTTCCCCTCCCCACAACAGACACCCTGTGAGCAGTGTTCCCTCTAAGCTGAGTTGGTGTGAGCTAGCTCACAGTTTTTTTTTTTAAATAAAGTTTTATTGATTAGCTTCCAGCTCACATATTTTTGTCTTAGCTCAGGAAGGATGGCTCTAGAGCAAACTAATTGATGCAGTAGCCAAATCGCTTGCTCACAACTTTAATGCCAGTAGCTCACAAAGCAGAATTTTTGCTCACCGGACTCCACAGCTTAGAGGGAACATTGCCTGTGAGGTAGGTGGGGCTGAGAGAGCTCTTTCCAGAACTGTCCTTGACAGAACAGCTGTGCCAGAACTACGGCTTGCCCAAGGACATCCAGCAGGTGAAGTGGAGGAGTGGTGAATCAAACCCGGTTCTCCCAGATTAGAGTCCGCACATTTAACCACTACACCAAACTGGCTCAAATTGTGATGCTGGGTGGAGCTGATTCCTGAGCTGATTCCGAGGTTCTGTAGAACTTGAAAGCTTACACATTGTTTTGTGTTATTTTTGGTCCCAAAAAGATATTGCAGTTTTTGTTTTTGGATCTTGCTTTACATCAGCTACTGCAGCCTCTTTTCTCTTTTTTTCTTCTTTAAACAGTGAGAGGAAGTATCAAGTCATACAGTATTGATCTCAATAATACCATCTGCTGGGCTAGGTCCATTTGCTCTACTCTCCATATGGGAACCCCGTTGCTCTTTACAATCCCCAAATCCTTGTTTAACCTTACAGTTCCAAGATACAGGAGAGCAATTATGCTTGCAAGATTAAATGTGCTACAGTCCACGATCCGCAATCTCTGAATGCCGTATCTTAGGTATACCGTTTTCAGATAGATATTGTGAGTGTGGTTTAGGGATAATTGAAACTGTGAAACACATTCGATATTAAATGTCTGTGGTATAAGGCGACTAGTGAGAAATGGGTCAAAACACTTATGTGCCAGAAAAATGAGCTTCCCCTTGATATTTTAGTTACTAAGCTTTTGATGGATTCTAAGCCACCAAATATTCTTTTTTTTAAGCTAAATTCCTTGTTCAGGCCATGAAATTTGGGTAACTTGTAATAAGACATCTTCTCTAATATGGTATAGCCTGCCTTCTCTGGCTTGAATTCTTACTTTCTTCCCCTTCTTTCTAGTTGGGTTTGCTTGATACTACTCAAGACTTGTAGGTCAGAGGAGTACATAAGAACATAAGAGATGCCAAAGGCCCATCCAGTCCAACACTCTGTGTCACACAGTGGCCAGAAATACCAGTGCCATCAGGAGGTCCATCAGTGGGGCCAGGACATTAGAAGCCCTCCTACTGTTGACCCCCCCAAGCACCAAGAAGACAGAGCATCACTTGCCCCAGAGCCCCTATCTATACCTTGTGGCTAATAGCCACTGATGGACCTCTGCTCCATATGCTTATCTAATTCCCTTTTGAAGCCGTCCATGCTTGTAGCCGCCACCACCTCTTGTGGCAGTGAATTCCAGGTGTTAATCACTCTTTGGGTGAAGAAGTACTTCCTTTTATCCATCCTAACCCGACCGCTCAGCAATTTCATTGAGTGCCCACGAGTTCTTGTATTCTGAGAAAGAAAGAAAAGTACTTCTTTCTCTACCTGCTCTACCTGAGTAGAGGAAGGAAGGAAGGAAGGAAGGAAGGAAGGAAGGAAGGAAGGAAGGAAGGAAGGAAGGAAGGAAGGAAGGAAGGAAGGAAGGAAGGAGTACAGTAAACATTAATAATATCTACTGTATAAATAAATGGAAGTTGCATTGCTGAATTATCCCTTGGACCGGTGTTTTATTCTGATCATAGTGCTATCTGCATTACTACTTGTCACTTATTAAGCAAAGGGTTCACATTATTTTTATTACGCTTCCTATGATATCAACGTATAAAGCAAAATGGTGCTATTTCTTGGTAGGGGCAAGGAACTGAATGGTGACCTCAGTATCCAACACATTAACCAGGAAGTAAGACCCATTTAATTCACCTGGACATATTTTTAAATAACTGTGCTTAGGATCACATCCTAATGAATTATAGGTGTACTAGGGGAAATGCCGGTTGCCGGAGGAGGCAACGGGCCCTAGGGAGAGCTGTCGGCTTGGGGGAAGGGGGCTGGGCCTGCCAGGCGAAGCAGGGCTGGGGCTCAGCGTGCGGCAGCCTCCCCTACCCCCGAGCATGGCCAGGGCCGACGGAGTCCCCTCCAACGCAGGGCCTGCAGCCTGGCTGGTGAAGGCTGCCCTGGGCGAGGGAAGGACGGCGTGGCCACCAGAAATAGACCTCACACTTGGCGGGGCCACAATCTCACCCCACTGTAGGACTTTGCCTCTCACCGGCGGAAAGGTAGGAGAGCGAAGACATGCGCAGATGGGGTGAGTGCCTTCGGCCGCGCTGGATCATTGTCATGTGGTGCGTGGAGGCAGTGGTCGGCATGGTGGGAGGGGGGCCATTGCCTACCAGTCCCTGGGTGCGGCGGCCGCCTCCCCTGTCTCTGAGGCTAGTTGGCCCCGGTGTAGCCCCCCCCCCGCTGAAGAAGGTGGTGGAGCGAGGCAGACCGGCCGGCCATTCAGGAATGAGCTCCTCACCCGCCATCCCTGGCCTCTGCTGTCCCCCCTCACTGACATTCCGCTTATCTGGGGCTGCCGCATCCTCCTGGCACCGGACCCACCCAGCCCTGTTGCCTGGACTTGCAGCCTCCCTTCCCCGGCTCCTGGCGGCGGCGTTCGCTCACAGCGTTCGCCTCCCACCTCCCAGCCAATGGCACTCCAGCAGCCAGGAGTTGGTGGGCCAATGGCTGACGGTGCATATTTTTTCTCCGCTCCCTTCATTATATATAAGGAAAGATTCTGATATTAAATTTCTGTGAATCCATTAAAGTAATGCATTTTTAGGAGCTGTGGTGGCTCAAGTGGTTAAGACGCTGAACTGCAGGCTGTGGAAGGTCGGTAGTTCAGCAGTTCGAGACCCGAGTTGCCGCATGACGGAGTGAGCTCCCGTCTCTAGTTCCAGCTCCTGCCAGCCTAGCAGTTCGAAAGCAAGAAATTGCAAGTAGATAAATAGGTGGGAAGGAAACAGCTTTCCGTGTGCCTCAGTGTTTAGTCATGCTGACCACATGACCACGGAAACGTCTTCGGACAGCGCTGGCTCTTTGGCTTTGAAACGGAGATGAGCACCACAACCCTAGAGTCGGACTCAACTGGCTTTCGAGCAAGGGAAACCTTTACCTTTTTAATGCATTTTTAAATAAAATCAAATGGTAGTTTTAAATTATTTAGCTTTGTGATCTGACACTGTTGCCTTGTATAACTTTTTTTTTAAAGTTTGTTCACTGGTTTAATACAGGAAATAAAAAAAATCCAGCTAAACACTTGTCCATCTCAAGCACTTCAGTCCTATTAGGAAATCGTAACTTTCCCCAACTGTTCCTGTTTGCACCAGTGACCTTCTATTTATATGTCTCCCTAGTCAAACACTGTCCTTTTATGGGAGAAGGGTGTCTTTTTTTAAAAAAAAGTGTTGATGCGTAGATATGTTCCCTGAAGACTGCAGCTCCCAACCCATGTCTAGAAGTTACATCTCTGAAGGGAGAGGCAGGCAGACACAGCTGAGCTCTTGTAGATATACATGCACTGTATGCATATGGACAAGGTACTATTATAAATACAGCCAGATCCACTGTTAAAAAACTTTGTTAAAGGAAATTGTTTTGGTCAGTGTACTATCTCACTCTGCTTTAGAAATCATTCTGGGCTGGCTATTGCAGAATAAATGAATATTTCATACAGGAGGCAGGGAAGAAAATTCATCTCAGCTCAGGAGTAGTGAAAGGACTTGCACTGCAAGGATGCAAATGCACCCCTATTTTCCTCTGTGAAATGCGATACATTTAATTCCATCAGCATCAATGGAAGTTCCTTCCTAATGGATGTATTCAGGATCACAACAAAGAGGAGGTGAATAAACCAAGTGGCAAATAAATTCCTACTGGGCTGTGACCGCAGCCAGGGCTTTTTTTCGTGGGGAACATGCCAGAATGGAGTTCCAGAACCTCTTAGACAAAATTCTTTAAAAAATGTTTACAAGTTCATGGGTTTCAGTATACAAATTGAAAACTTCATTTCCCTTTTGAGAATTTTGACACCTTTTTAAAAAGGGGGGGGGGAGCCCTGCCCACAACCATCCATTTCTGTACATACTTGCAGTCTTCCCCTTCCAGCATATTGCGGTAAGTGGTGATCTCGCAATCCAGGCGGGCCTTTTCATCAAGGAGGGTCTTGTACTCGCAGTTTTGGCGCTCAATGTCACAGCGGATTTCAGCAAGCTGGGCCTCCACATTACTGATCAGGCATTGGAGCTGTGAAAGTTGGTTGCAGTAGCGGGATTCAGTTTCTTGCAACGTGTCTTCCAGAGCTGCTTTCTGGGGGTAGGAGTGGGTAGAAAAGGCAAAGTGTTTTATCACAACATATCATCTAGTCATACCCATACACAAAAATAAATGTTTAAAAGGCCATTAACATTTTATGATGGATAGCTGGGGCCTTTGAGATGGATACTGATAGTCCTGAGATTCAAGACTCCGTATAAGTGAGCCCTTATTTGGAAAGGAAACACCTGATTGCTAACAAGAGAACTTACATTTAATTTGTGATACAGATATTGACTCCTTTATGCATTTGTTTTCAAATCCAGATTATCAGAAGTGAACCATATACAGAGTAGTACCTGCTGTCCTTCGAAAATAATATTTTAAAAATCTAAATTCTGCATCATATAATTTATTTATTAAGGAAAATGCATAATTTGTATTTACTCTATTTCTGGTAGCTGTATGGAAGAACAAGGACCTATGGGAGGGCAGCCAGCTCCAAGACAGGAAATTTATGGAGTGAAGCCTGTGAAGGCTGCAGTTTGGGAAGGAGGGGAACCTCAGTGGGGTATAATGCCCCACCTGACGGTCTAATCGAAGGAGGGCATGATCATGCCCTAAGCTAAGGAGGGCATGAAATCCTGGTAACCCTCCCTTATATCTGCATTTTCATCAGTTCCAAGCAGCATTTCCTAGGACGTTGTGCTCCAGCACAATACCAGTGCACCTGCCCCCTCCCATTACTCCTGGCGGTGGCAAGCTATGGCTGGCAATCCTATTCTCCACAGGCATATTGTGCACTCATTTGGCTTTAAAAATAATGAAAACATATTTCTGTCAGAGCTGTCCTTGAAAGAGCAGTTTCTGTCAGAGTTCTCTCAGCCTCACAGGGTGTTTATTGTGGGGAGGGGAAGGGAAAGGAGCTTGTAAGCCACTCTGAGACTCTGAGTGAAGGGCAGGGTATAAATCCACTCTCCTCCTCCTCCTCCTCTTCTTCTTGTTCTCCTTGCCACTGGACTCTAAATTCATTCTAGGCTAATAATGGGTGATTCCGCACTATTTATTTATTATTTTGTCCCCGAACTTACATTCTACACTACGCTCAAGTTCACCCCTGTAATTATCTCGGTGTGTTTTTTTGTTTCCACACTACATTGAGGTCACCCTGGTTTCACCCCACACTTGTCCTAGGATAAATGGATGCAGTTATAACCACAGAAAAATGCAAGGTATTGTGTCGCAAATTGAACTTTGATAAAACCAGGGATGAGCTCCAAGTGTGGAAAGGACCTTTAATGTTTGATCCTGCTTTGCAAACAGCCCTTTGTATGGTTGTATAAATAAGTTTCTGAATGAGGTTGCAGTTCCAGAATAAATGGGCTCAAAATATTAAGTAAATATGTTATTTGCTACGAGGCCAACACGGATTTGTCTCTGTGCTCTTTAAAACAACTCTTTAGAAGCAAGATACACATTCTGAGATCGTGCAAACACACAACTATTTGAGAAACAGTGATGGCTTGAATATTCTGAATCCATACCCACCATACTCTGCTGAGCCTGCATGTCAATTTCCAGGGCCTGAACACAACGTCTGGTCTCGATGATCTCTGACTGGCAGCATTGCAGCTGTTCTCCACTGGAGATCACCTCCCTGTTTAGTTCTTCCATCTGAAACAGCCCCCAAACAGGAAGTGAGAAATCAGCAGAACTGTCACCAAGAGAAACTGGTCTGGTTCGCATTGACTTAAGGGACACACCTGTGTACAGTACCAATCCTCAACTTCCTGACGATTCTTTTGAAGATCAGCCTCATACTGGCATCGCATCTCATCCAGGACCTTGTTGAGGTTGCAAGATGGAGCGGCATCCACCTCCACATTAATGCGATTACCAAGCTGGGAGCGGAGGGCGGAGGACTCCTAGAAGAAGAAGAAGAAGTGTTTAAGGTAAAGGTTCCCTTGCTCGAAAGCCAGTCGAATCCGACTCTAGAGTTGCGGTGCTCATCTCCGTTTCAAAGCCAAAGAGCCAGCGCTCATCATGCAGCAACCGGGTCTCGAACTGCTGAACTACTGACCTTCCACAGCCTGCAGTTCAGCGTCTTAATCACTTGAGCCACCGCAGCTCCTAATTTTATACCCTGCTTTTCTCTGCCTTAAGGACTCTCAAAGCAGCTTACAATCACATTCCCTTCCCCTCCGCACAACAGACACCTGGTGAGGTAGGTGGAGCTGAAAGAGTTCTGAGAGAACAGTGAGCAATGCTCCCTCTAAGCAGTGGAGTCTTGTGAGCAAAAATTCCACTTTGTAAGCGACTGGCATCAAAGTTGTGAGTGAGTGACTTGGCTACTGCATAAATTAGGTTACTCTGGAGCCCTCCTTCATGAGCTAAGACAAAAATGTGTGAGCCGGAGGCTAAAAAACTATGAGCTAGCTCACACTAACTCAGCTTAGAGGGAACACTGACAGTGAGTGGCCCAGAGTTACCCAGCAGGTTTCATTTTGAGCAGAGAATCAAACACAGCTCTTCAGATTATAGTCTGCTGCTCTTAACCACTACATGATGAGGAAGAGGACAAGTAATGGCCTGTCCTTTATTTTTCAAACAAGTATCAAAGAGGAAAGGAACTGCTGAATTTGTTTCTTCCACTAACCAAGGTTGGGTATACTTGGACACTGGTAAAATTTTGTTCTGAGAATTTTCATTATTTAGGGCATTACTTTATGCTGCGGTGGCTCAAGTGGTTAAGACGCTGAACTGCAGGCTGTGGAAGGTCAGTAGTTCAGCAGTTCAAGACCGGGTGCTGCAAGACGGGGTGAGCTCCTGTCTCTAGTTCCAGCTCCTGCCAACCTAGCAGTTCGAAAGCAAGAAATTGCAAGTAGATAAATAGGTACCGCTTCGGTGGGAAGGTAACAGCGTTCCGTGCGCCTTGGTGTTTAGTCATGCCGGCCACATGACCACGGAAACGTCTTCGGACAGCGCTGGCTCTTCGGCTTTGAAACGGAGATGAGTACCGCAACCCTAGAGTCGGATTCGACTGGCTTTCGAACAAGGGAACCTTTACCTTTACCTTATGCTGTTTGGTCAAGATATTGGAGCTCAATTTATGTGCAGTTGGTGAACAGAGAGTGTTCCTGTCCTCATCTTCTCCTGTTCTTGGTGCTGGTAATGTTTCGTTCATACCTCCTCGTGGTTTTTCTTCAGGCACATCATCTCCTCCGTCAGGGACTCAAGTTGGGCTTCCAGGTCAGCCCTGCATAGAGTGAGGTCATCCAGAACTCTGCGGAGGCCAGTGATGTCAGACTCATCCCGCTGACGAAGACTGAGCTCATAATCATACCTTTGAAGAGATGGCAGATGTATAATTACAATATAGTTGAGACAGCAAAATGTGAAGCTGATCAGTTATGGAGCCAGAGGGTCATTAAAATAGCAGTTTGCCCTAAACTCATCCATTAACGGGTGTTTACTGGAATTTTAGACCTGTCCTTTTCACCACTATTGACAAGTCAACATTTGTTAACCTATGTTGCTCATCACAAGAAGGAATAAAAGTATTGTGTTTACATATTCTAATGTTTTGGTATTTTTGCATTTGTGTGTGTGTGCCCTTACCTGGAAGTCATGACAACCTCTGGTGACTCCTACTGGAACATGAAGGATGTTCAGAGAAGTAGCTTGATAGCCTGCCTCTGCCTCCTGGCCCTGGTATTCTTTGGAGATCTCCCATCCAAATACTTGCCAAGATCAGCCCTGCTTAGCTTCCAACATCTGATGAGATCAGGCTTGCCTGGGCTATCTCAGGGCTCATGTTCTAATTCTTATGGGTAAGAACCTTATGGTCATAGAATACCCAAATCATTTTATGCAAGTTCCAGCATACTCAAGACCACAAATTACACTTGTACTTTATCTGTTCTCCTGTAGGGGTGTTCAGAGCAGGTACAAGAGTAGGGGTTTCACCTGTTCTGGTGCATGTGTAAGGGTTCTAAATATATTAATCTGAAAAAAATGGGAATGATCTTGTAAATATATCTGGTATGAACAGGGTTGGATAGAAGTGTTTGAATATTTATTCTTGTGTAATGTTTGATCACAGCCAACTTATGGCAACCCCATAGAGGTTTCAAGGCAAGATATAAAAAGAGGTGGTTTTCCATTGCCTGTTGCGGCATAGTGACCGTGGACTTCCTTGGTGGTCTCCCATCCAAGTTCTAATCTGGACCAACCCTACTTAGCTTCCGAGATCCAATGAGATCAGGCTACCATGGCCCATCCAGGTCAGGCTTTGGCTAAAACATTGTTTAGAGGGGCTATAATATGAGACATAACAATCATTTGTGGATGTGATTCCCTAAATGTTTTTAAAAAGAGGATGTCAATGTCTGCATATGAAATATATTTTTAGGTTCCTCAGTGTTTTCACTTGGAGGAATAGTCATTAACATACATTAAAAACTTCTTAATGGAACATCTCTGTTTTCCAAATGTTTTAGATTGTTACAGAACAGACCCCTGAACTTCCAGCATAATTTGTTTTGGAAATTCTGACCTGGGAAACCCTAATCTATTCCATTCTTACTAGCGCCCACAATTTTCCCACCAATTCTGGCACCCTGTGGGTGAGTTCCTTTGGGAATCATAATTGTGCACACTGATATTAATACCATTGAGGGCAGGGCACTGCAGCATACAGCTCTGATGAATGAGAGCACTAGATCTTCCTCAAGGACAATCTTACTTGGTGCAGTAGTCATCTGAAGCCATTTTGAGATTGTCAATATCTAGGCACAACCTTGCATTTTCAGCCTTAGTGCAGCAAATCTGAAAGCAAGAAAGCAAAATGTAATTTTAATCCACCCAGATGGAGGGCATAAGGCAAGGACAGGAGGGCAGTTTGAGGGACAAGGGAACAAACATCTGGCTATACCCAAATATATATAATTAGTAAACCTGCTTTATAAAAGCAGATCTACAGCATTTTATTCAAATGTACCGTCTGATCTCCCAGATTAAGCTCAGTGGAAAAATGATTATCAACAAGATATGAAGTGGTTTTCCCAGTCATGTATAACCAGCTGTTAACATATGTCAAAATATTGTAAGTACTATATTCATTTTTTATTTGTGATACAGGATCAAACGTATTGTCTCGCCCTTTTCCTCTCACTGTCCATCATGGCCAAGCATAGCACATGGAAACGGTGTGAGACCTTGTCTACCGTCTAGTTTGGCTCAACTGCTACCCTCATCTCTATCAACATCTGGCCACTGTGCAGAAGAGCAGACCACTGGTCTGCTCCAATCAGTTTGAATTTAATATTAAATGAATGGTTTATAATGATTTGTTCTAAGCGGCCTACATTTGAACAAAAAAAGCAGGGCAACACCCCACCCCCGAATAAATTAAAATTTATTTAATGCAAAGGCAGAATAAAATGTTCTATAGCTGATAAACAGATAACTATTCTGACTGAGCAGAATACAGAACTCATTGAAATGCAACATTTTAGAATACAAACACTACAGCCATTTGGCTGCCGCCCGCACAAATGATTTCTCCGCTTGCAGCATTCAGTCTTGCTTCCTATCTTTGTCGTAGTGTTATAATAAGGCAAATATGTATTTTACATCTGGAGATGAGCTGGGAGTTCTTTAGTGGCCTTTCATATTTGTGGTAGAAAGCACCCTCAAATCGCAGCAGACTTATGGCAACACCATAGGATTTTCAAATCAAGAGACGAACGGGGGTGGGTTGCCATTGCCGGCCTCTCTGCACCAAGCCTTCCTTGGTGGTTTCCCATCCAAATACTAACCAGGGCCAATCCTGCTTCACTTCCAAGATACAATGAGATCAGGCTAGCCTGTCTAAATGTTTGATCTTTTGACTCACTCACATACACTTCCTGTGGACCTCCTGTCTAGCTACAAGCGAAATAAAATCTTGAGTCAGTAGGGTTGCCAAACCCCCCGGTCCCCCATTTTTTTTGGGGGGGGTTCTACCTGCTGCCGGCCAGATGGCCAGCGGGGGAAGCCCCACCCCAACACCCACAGCCACCCCTCTCTCTCCCTTTAAGTGTGTGGAACCCGTGTTTCCTCCCAAGCCCGATCTCTGCTTGAGATCAGGCTTGCAGGGAAATGCCAACTTCGTGCATTTAAAAGGGAAACGCGGCTGCTCTTAAAGGGGAAATGCCGGCTCCTGCTCTTAAAGGGGAAACGCCGGCTCCTTTAAGTGCAGGGAACTGCCATTTCTGGAGATCCGGCGCGTGGGCGGGGGGCGGCGGCGGACACCCCCAATGTGATGTCATCACGTCGGGGATACCCTGCCCCCTCCAGGAACGCCCCCAAAGTCCCCCGCTGGGGGTGGAAGATGGACTTGGCAACCCTATGAGTCAGTGGTCTGACCTTGTACGACAGTTCCTATTTTCTTGTCAGACAAGGAACACATCTTCAGTTACACCTTTAAAATTTGAATTAAAGGGTGATATCTCAAACAATACTGGAAACATTCTCACACTTTAATTGTTCTTGGAAAGGTTTGCTGCAGAACTGTACTGGGTTATTGAAGGCCCCATGGCCATTACCTGCTGCTGGAGTTCATCAATGCTGCAGTAGAAAGGCTTGAAGTCAGTGCAGACGTAAGCATTTTCACATTCGTACCATTCTCGGATCTTACATTCCAGCTCAGCATTCTCTTGTTCCAGGCAGCGCACCCTTTCCAGGTAGTTGCCCAGACGGCTGTTCAGGAACTCCATGGTTTCCTTTTCATTGCAGTTGAGGATCCCTTGATCGTGGCTGAGAGGGTAGCAGTTCAGAGGGCGAGCAGGCGGTGGGATGCAAGGGGGTGGGACACATGTGGAACCCAGACTGGAAGCGGGATGGCCAGTCCGGCAGTTACTGGGAATCGATGGAGTTGTACGGCCTGGAGTGGGCAGGCAGACACTGGATCGCCGAGGAGGAAGACCGCTTCCAGGACGGCAGTTGACAGAGACGGCACTGTTGGGCCGGCAATTTGTTGTAATCTTGCAGGGGCCCCTGACGGACCCACAGGTGTGAACTGAAGTGGCAGCCATAGTGGAGAGGAAAAGCAAGGTTTCAGACTCAGCTAGAACATCCAAGGCGCCCAGGTCTGAAAGCCACTTTAGTTCCTGGAACTTTTTTATACCATGAGCATTGGGTGTTAACTCCCCTTTATGAGGCTTCATTCTTGTTAATGTTTCTGGTGATTTGTGCAGTGGCCTTTTCATTATTCTGCTCAATACTCACCTAAAAAGCACTTCTTTGCTCATAAAATCCACCCCCCTTGGCTTGCAAAACCAGGACTCCTCTTGATGGCTGTCCCTGGAATTATAGTTTTACGATGCACCATCAAAGCAGCTTCTCGGCATCAAGCAGTAGTCCTCAATAGCTGGGTGTGGGTATGTGGGGTGACATTATGGGCTTGGCATTTTACAATAGGATTGGTCTTTCTTTCTTCCCCTGGCCCTTCCCTTCCTCTGGCCTACTTTGACCCAACAAAAAGCTGACATACCAAATTGTTTCTCTTGGCTGCAACACACAAAAAAGGTTGTGTGGAGCGATGAAATTTCCCAAAACGGATAAAATTGCTCCTGTGTCCAAGCACACTTCATCAAGAATGTGTGATGAGTAGCCCCCCCTCCAAAAAAAAATTCCATCAGGGAGAGGTAACGGATGGCTTTCACTTCACACTCTGGGCACAAGTGTTCGCCATATTTGAGGACATGAAGGAAATTTCCTCCTGTGTTGTATTGTGAGGTGGGTCAGGGTAAGGCCAGGTTGACTTGTGGCTCTGTCAGAACCCCTTCTTGGACCTGCAGTCCTGGCTGTTCCTGGGTGTAATTAGTAGCCTTGGTAGTAGCAACCTTGCTTTGTCCTCTTCCATGGTTTTGGGCTTCTGATTCATCTTTGCCCTGCATAACATTTTCTTTCTTTCTTTCTTTTTATTATAACTTTATTTTTACAACATTTTTCCAATATCCATACAATAAACAACAGTTAATACAATACAAAATCAACATATTTAGTAGGTAGTGCAGATATACCATCTTTTCCATTGTTTACATAGTCAAAAAACACAAACCACTTTTCTAAAAATCTTGATGTCTTGTGAGGATGTTCTGTTTCCAGTAGTTGCATTACTATTGGGCAACCCTTGGCTGTGCCTCTGAGTATGATCCTTGCATTACTTTTGGACTCTGTTCTGAGCATCACCTAGGGTTGGGGGTGGAGCCTGAGGAGGGTGAGGTTTGGGGAGGGGAGGGACCTAGCACCACCTATGCTTGTTCCCATTCGCCTATTTGATCTTCCTCTACTCATCTACCTTACTTGGGTCAGAGGGGGTAGGTCTTCCATACCCTGTTAGGATCGGAATTCTGTCAAATATTTCACATGATGCTGGTATTTTATCTGCACCTAAGACCTTGTTTCACCTTCATATAAAAAGTACTTACAATTGTATCCTGGAGAATATATATTTACAAGTGGAGACCCGCAAGAAACTTGCGAGATGGTTATCCTATTCCTTA
This sequence comes from Gekko japonicus, assembly GCF_001447785.1. Taxonomy (NCBI): domain Eukaryota; kingdom Metazoa; phylum Chordata; class Lepidosauria; order Squamata; family Gekkonidae; genus Gekko; species Gekko japonicus. Next base: position 283,754 of record NW_015163643.1, on the reverse strand, counting down.
CGCCTTTGCTTCCTCCTGTCTCCCCTTACCTCTCTCACACTCTTTATACTGGTCTGTAGTTCCTTCCCTCCTCCAATCCCACCCTCCCCAGGCTCCACCCCACAAATGTCCAGGAATTTCCCAACCTGGAGTTGGCAACACAATTTCCTTCCCACCCAACAGCCAACCTACCTTTATCTGCCTCTCTGTCTGCAACTTTCCATCTCCACACCCCTCCCCCACAGCCTCTACCTAGGAAAATTACAGTTTTTCTCCACAGTGGGGACCAAAACAGCTTACATTATTCTCTCCTACTTTTTATCTGCACAACAACCCAGCTTTCATAGGGTGGCTGCTGATGCAGTAGCAAGCAGCTGGGCCTACTTGAGTCATGCAAATCAGGTGGTATCAAGTCACCCAGAGGGTGCTGCCGAGGGATGCCAGCCTCCAGGTGGGACCTGGGGATCCCCTGTAATTCCTGCTCATTTCCAGACTACAGAGATAACTTCCCATGGAGAAAATGGATGCTTTGGAGGGTGGACTCTGTGACATTGTACCCCACTGAGGTCCCTGTCCTCCCCAGGCTCCTCCCGCAAATCTCCAGGAGTTTCCCAGCCTGGACCTGGCAACCTTATCCAGAATCCCCTGTCGGTGGCTGGGGGGGGGGCGGCTAGTGACCCTAAACTGCTGCCAGGCCTAGGGTTGCCACCTCTAAGTGGGGCCTGAAGGACCCCCCCCCAGAATTACAGCTGAACTCAAGACAGCAGAGATCTGTCTCCCTGGAGAAAATGGCTGCTTTGGAAGGTGGACTCTGTGGCATTATACCCAGCGGAGGCCTCTCCCTTCCCCAAACCTCAAAACTTCTAGGGATTCCCCAGGCTGGCCCTGGCAGCCCTTGTCAGGCCAGGCCCCAAGGCTCCCTTCCTCCTTCCCTCCCTGAAAGGCCAAAAGAGGCCAGGAAAGGGCCCTTCCCCCACCCTTTGACTCACAGAGCCAGTTGGAAGCCTCCTTCCCCCCCTCCCCGAACGTTCTAATCTCTCTCTCACCGTTGATGCCTGGAGTTAGATCCCTGCAGAGAGCATTTCAAAAGGTATTGGGGGGAATTCAGCCGTCCCTGGAGGGATTTTCTTACTTCTTGGATTTTTCTGCAGACACAGGAGGTATACTCACTATGTAGGAAAAGCTGTTGGGGCAGAGTGAGCTTCCTGTTAGTGGAAATAAGTATCCACACACGGCACCCTCTGTTGGAAATTAGAATATAAGATTTGTTTTATAGTCTGTCTTTCTCACTGAGACTCAAGGCATAGTTCATAGTGTAAGGCGATGTAGTCAATAGGATGTGAGAACTAATAACCAATGTAATTGGGCTAGAATTACAGAAAAAAACACAGCTAAAATGTATTAAATGCAAGCATTAAACAATGCAGAAAATGGTACTACATAAGTAGAAGACAATGCATCCGGAGCAGAATTATACATACGGCAAACAGATTATGCACACTATATACACAGTGGTGCAGATCGCAGTCCCATTCCTTTCTGAAAGCAACATACTGAACCATTCCATAACAGCCCTATTACATTTATAGAAAAGCCCTCCTGAACAATTCTGTTTTACATATAAGGTTGCCAACCTCCAGGTGGCACTGAGAGATCTTCTGCTATAACATTTGATTTCCAGATGACCAAGATTAGTTCCCCCGGAGAAAATGGCTGCTTTGAAGACTGGACTCTATGGCATTATAACCCTACTAATATCCCTCTCTTCCCAAACCCCATCCTTCCCGGGCTCCACCCCCAAACTCAGGGCTGGCAACTCTATTTACATAGTTTGCAGAAAAACAGACATATGGGAGCCTTCCTGACTTCTTCAACAACGTGGGGGGCAACAACAGAGAATGCACATTTATAGGCAGTTACCCATGTGCAGAAGTATGAACACACCTATTGAAGTGATAGTCTGATCTTTAATCTTTTTACAACAAGAAAAACAGCTATAAGATGTTATATATAGATGGAAAGTTCACTTCAGTTTTTGTTACTTTATAAAACAACTGGTTTTGGTATTAAGCCATTATTAATATTTTGTCAAAGGCTTTCATGGACAGAGTTCATTAGTTGTTGTAGATTTTCCAGGCTGTATGGGCCATGGTTTTGGTATTGTAGGACCTGACATTTCGCTAGCAGCTGTGACTGGCATCCTCAGAGGTATAACACAGTACTCTCTGTGACACAGCCTGGAAAATCTACAACAACATTATTAATATTGTTGCCTTTATCAGAAGCAGTTCAATTAGAGATGTAATATTTATGAAAACGTTGGAAAAGAAACTTTTGTTGTTGTTTATTCCTGGGGGGAAAACCCAGAAATTTGGGGAGAAATTGAAATATTTGATATGTTGCATTCAAACCCAGAAGAAAAAATGTAGTCCCTTCATCCTGCAGCAGTGAGATCCTGATTCTTTCTCCCTAACAGAGAATATTGTTCTCCCCATGTTGATTGTTTGCACCTAGGAGCCCTTAGGGTGTGAAAGATTTGGCTGTGTTTGAGGCGGTGTGGTAATTGGTAGGGATGGGGTCATCATGTTGGGGATGTTGGGGGTGTGATTCTCTGCTTTTTGGGCAAAACTCTATGGTAAATTTGACCTCAAAACCATAGAGTTTTGACCAAAAAGCAGAGCGTTGCCCCCCCCCCGGCATGATGACGTCACCCGAAGTACTTCTGGTTTACCTGGAAGTTGGTTGGGGGGGGCATGCATTTGCGGGTGGGGTTTCCCCCACCAGCCAGCTGGCCATCAGGAAGCAGTAGGGTTGCCAAGTCCATCTTCCGCCCCAGCAGGAGACTTTGGAGGTGTTCCTGGAGGGGGTGGGGCATCACCGACGTGATGACATCACATTGGGGACGTCTGCCGCCCCACCCGCCCTGATCTCAAGTGGAGATCGAGTTTGGGAGGAAACGCGGGTTCCATGAACTTAAAGACAGCCACCCCTCTCTCTCAAGAGAGAAGGGAGAGGGGTGGCTGTGGGTGTTGGGGGTGGGTAGAACCCCCCCCAAAAACGGGTGGGGCCTGGCAAACCGGGGGATTTGGCAACCCTACGAAACAACCCGCCAAATTGGGGGATCCCCTGCTCCCACTGGGGGGATGGGATCCCTATCCATACATAAACAAGGAGCTTCATAATTACAGGGTCTGCTTCTCTGTGTCGCATCATTTCCCTTTCCCAGCCCTGTGAAGTTTCTTCTTCTGCTGTATCTGTTTCACTCAGTCCCTCCTTAGCCCCTCTCCGTCCTATACCTCTAACTTTAGCCTTCCATATACATATTCTCACTTGGCCCATTTGACTGTGGACTGCTCTGTACAATCCTCCGTACCTGATGTCTTCTTTGTAAAGGCTTGGCACCGTCTAGCTACTATTATTGGTGTGTCCCCAAACTCCTGATCCCAGTCCTGTTGGGACTTACTACATCCCACAGTCTGATCCACACTGGCCTGCCCATGCCGCATTTGTTGACAAAGGAGATGCTGGTTTTACAGCCTTCTCTTTGGTTTCATATAAAAATTTATAGGCTAGGAAGTTGTTGGGCAGAGTTTTGCATGTGACAAGATTGCGTTATTACTTGGAATCTCATGGATAGTAATGTTAATAGCTGAAGTTCACAGTTCTGGGACCTTGAAGACTTTTCTGCATGGGTTTTCCCCCGGTGCACAATGTTTTGTCATTTTTCTTTGTACCACTCACTGTCACCCAGTTCAAGCCCACTTTTTCTTTGTACCACTCCCTCTCTTCCTCCCACTCTGCATACAAGGGTTGCATTTTCTTTTTTTTAATGGCACTAAAATATCGATATATGCCTTTTCCTTTATATTTCCATGAGAGAAGGGGCTAGAGTCTTACTTCTTTTAAAATGAAAGCTGGGAATTCAGAGAACCTACTAAGCCTATTGTTACGATCAGGGGTCTTTTTGTAGAAAAAGAGCTGCAGTAGCTCATTAGCATACAGTATGCTAATGAGCTACTAGGCTATTAGCATAATAGCTCATTAGCATATGCAACGCCCCCTGACATCAATGGAAGTGATGTCAGAAGGGGAAGCAAAAGGGGGGGGAAACGCATCTTCAAAAGCCTCCCTTCCCTTTCCTGGGGGGGGGAAGCAAAGAGAGAAGGGGTTTAAAGTTTAAACCCCTTCTCACTAGAGTTGGGCCACAGAAGGAGTAAAGAAGGAAGGAAAGAGAGCGAGAGAGTAGAGAGAAGGAACGAAGGAAGGAAAGAGTGAAAGAAAGAGAAGGAAAGAAAGAAGGAAAGAGGGAAAGAAAGAAAGAGCGAGAAG
>NW_015163643.1:267175-278526 GCF_001447785.1 Gekko japonicus | reverse complement strand
CCGGGGGTCCCACGCCGACGCGGCGCGCCCCGGGGGAGCCGGTGACGGGCGCAGCGGCCCCAGGGAGCAAAGAGGAGGCCCCGAGCCACAGCGCTTTCTCGCCGGCTCGAGGGACCCGGGGACGGGGCTCTCCCAGCCTCCCCCGAGCCGCAGCGCTCCTGCGTGGGCTCGGGGGACCCGGGGGCGGGGCTTGCCACCATGCGGGCTGCTGGAGTGGCGAAAAGACCCCTGGTTACGATGCTCCAGTGACATATCGATGTTTTAGTACCATTTTTTTTAAAGGGGGGTGCTCTGACACCACTGATGACTCCACCACTGATGACAGCAGCCTCCCTTGGAAATTCTGATTACTGAAGGTATGTGAGGAAGAAAATAAATGGACTTCACAACTGTGAAATGGCGGAGGCTGGGGTCATTTCCTACAGGAGTGCACAGGAGCGGAGCTCTGGCGGAGCCCAGGGGGCGGGCACATGCAACAAGCCCCGCCCCATGCTCCCAGCAGCCCTCAGTTGGGCCATGAGGAGCAAGAAGCAGCCAGGTAAGTTGCAGAGCCCCCCCCCGGCCTGCCTTCAGGTACAACCTCCTCTGTGAGGGCAAATCTGCGCGTTCCCCCCTCCATAGCTAGCAATCCAAAACAGTCCAGTGGCATCTTTAAGACCAAGTTTTATTCAGGTACAAGCTCTCCCTCCTCTGCAAGGACAGATCTGCGCATTCTCTCCCCCCCCCATAGCTAGCAATCCAAAATAGTCCAGTGGAGCCTGAGTGGTGGATGTTGCCTTCTGACATATTTCTGGTGATGTCAGGGTGTGTGGCATATGCAAATAAGTTATGCACCTCTTTTTCTATGAAATGACCCCTGGTTGGAGGGAAGGCAGATGTGCAGAACTGGGCCCAAACCGATTCCAATGCTTGTAAATCAACTTCCAAGAAAATCAGGAGTAAGTCAAGCATGTGGGAAAACCCTGAAATAAGACCAAAAGCATGAAAACAATTATTCTCAATGTGTTTTGCTGTATTGCTGATCAGTCTTGAATGCATCTGTGACAGAATTGAAAATCTGGGACCAGCAGAATGTCAAGATAGATCCCGGCTGAGTCACATGACCTAGAGGGGAGGGGGCCTTTTGGCTGGAGCACTCCCTGAGTTACAGAAAACTGACCTAACTGACTGTTGGGGGCAGACAGTTGGAAGTGAGGGTTGGAAGAGGGAGTTGGAAGAGTGTGGATGCATAAGACTTGGGTGGTCACAAACACACAAAAACCCTGCTTGATAGGAACTCAAATAGGGGTTGAGGAAAGGCAAAAAGGGATCTGGAGTGAGGAGTCTGGAAGGCTGGTTGGGGGACCAGTTAGATTCAGGCGGGACCAGACCAGTTAAAGCCAATAAGTTAACCACTGAAGGAGCGAACAACAGACAGCCTAAGACAAGGCAAAGGGATATAAATATTTCAACAAAGTATCTGAACATCCCATGTAAATATATCCCCCCCCCAACACTCCTGTGCAACAATAAAATAGCTGTGCCTTTTTGAATGTTATAACTATTGGTGCCTGACTTTCTGGGGAGCCATATACTGTGCAGTAGTCCTCAAGGAAGACAGCCTGAAATATACAAAACCCGAAGAGAATATTATACATTGGGTGTAGAGGACTGGTCAAAAGAAATAAAATCAACTCTGACTAGGTCCTGACACGCAGACCCTCACAGAACTGTCAGTATAAAGGGGGTTCGTGTCATATTGGTGGCAGCGGTGGGATTTTGAGAAAACACCCCAAAATAAGTGTCAGACAGGCACAAAATAAGAAAATGACACTGCAGTATAAAGAGTGAGTTTGAGGAAAAATTCCTGTCAGAAATGGCACCACCACAGAAGACAGTGAAAGCCACAGGAGATGGTCAGACACAGGGAGGGAGTCCTGAGGAAAATCCTAGCCCAAATATTGAGGCAATGAAATTACAGGTGGAATTAGCCAGAATTGAAGCAGAGAAGGAAATTCAAATAGCTAAAATTCAGGCTGAGGAAAAACAAAAACAGGCAGACAGAGAGAGAGAGGCTGAGAGAGAAATTCAAATAGCTAAAATTCAGGCTGAGGAAATTCAGGCTGAGGAAAAACAAAAACAGGCAGACATGAAAGAGAGAGAGTCTGAAAGAGAGATTCATATGGCTAAATTGCAGGCTGCGGAAAAACAAAGGCATAGAACAGAGAGAGGCAGCTAAAGAGATTGAGAGGCTTAGACTAGAAGACAGAGAGAGGCAGAGAGAATTAGAAAGAGAACATGAAGAAAGGATGTATAATTTGAAAATCCATGAATTGCAGTTAAAAGCAGAATTTCAGACTGAAAGTAGACATGAACACATAGAAGCTTTTCTATTTAGTTTTGAGAGGACCTGTCAAGATTTTAAAATACCTGTTGAAGACAGGATGATTTATTTAAGACCACAAATTTGTGGAGGGTTAAGTGAAATCTACTCTAAACTCAGAGATGAAGAGACCTCTAATTACCAACTATTCAAAGAGAGAGCCAGAGTCAGATATGGGTATACTGCGGAACAGTGTAGAAAAGCCTTTAGAGAAATAAGAAGGAAAGCTGGTGAAATATATTCACAGCTAGGGTGTCGGTTAGACAGAGCCCTTAACAGGTGGATTGAAGGGAGCAAAGTTACCACAGTAGAGGACCTGAAAAGTCTCATCAGCTTAGAGCAGTTCTATAGCCAAGTCCCATCTCAATATAGATGGATTTTAAGAGATAAAAAGCTAAAGACTGTTGATCAAGCTGCTGCTATTTTGGATGAGATCGAGGGAGATTTAGGCAAATCTATGTGGGCTGCTCCTATGAAGAAACCCAGAGTTTGGGAACCTTCAGAGAAGTTGGGGCATGCTAACACCAACCCTGCAAGGCGAGACAGTCCACCCCAATAAAGAAAAGGGGACAGCCCTCCTCAATATAGAAAGAGAGAGATGGTCTATTACCAATGTGGAGAGAAAGGACATTATCAAAAATTCAGCACTAACATAGAAAAAGGGAAGAAAACCTTACCACCAAGAAATATAAAAGTAGTGCAGTATTTAGACCCTGAGGCAGAGGCAGTTGAACCCCTTTTACACACAGAAGATGCGCCACTTGAATGACCTGCTAGTGTTTTACAGGTATGGCGAGTGCAGGAGACTTGGAGTGAGGACTACCTAGAGACTGTAACAGTAAATGAGCAGAAAATAAAAGCTTACAGGGATACTGGAGCACAAGTTTCTTTGATCCAGCCAGAATTTGTGCAGGCACATCAGTATTTACGATATAATTGAGTAAGACGCAGCCTCACGCAGCGGAGAGAAAATGTGCACCAACAGTGTTTGGAGGCTTGAGCTGTCCTTCAGAAGCTTCCCCAGCTTCCATTGGCCGTGTTGCCTAACTCCCACCTCAGAACACTCCCCCCCCCGCCCAAGTAGCCAGGGCTGGAGGGAATCAGTGGAAGGCTGGCGCCGGCAGCTCATCCCCGCTTGCCGCAGCCGGATTCTACCCCCCCTTTATCGCACACCTGTTTTCCCCCCTCCCCTGCCTGCCCGCCCACCCCGCCTTCAAAAACCCCTCGGAGCCCTACAGGCTTCTGGGGACAACAGGCGACGGGTAGCGGCAACAGCGCTGAGCCAACCCCCCGCCCTGTTTTTACCCCTCCCCCCCACCTTCGCCAGCTTCTGGGGGCGGCAGGCCATAGCATCCAAGAGCAGAATTGTGTGCATTCTGATTGTCAGTTCCATCAGAAACACACAGGGCATTTTTTCCCTTGCACATACAAGTGCTAAAGCCTTACGCACAGGAAATAAAACCATTTTGTTTTGTTTTTTGAATGTTGTATGGACCTTATACATCTTGCACTACTGTCTATGCATCCATATACAAAACTGCCGTAATGGTTTTCTCCTGGAAGTGATGACATCACTTTCAGGTCACATAGGTAATCTCCCTCTTTTTTGGGGTGAATTCCCCCCTGCTGGCTAGCTGATTGGCTGTGGGGAAGTGGGACTGGGACTGGGGACAACAGGCGACGGGTAGCGGCAACAGCGCTGAGCCAACCCCCCGCCCTGTTTTTACCCCTCCCCCCCACCTTCGCCAGCTTCTGGGGGCGGCAGGCCATAGCATCCAAGAGCAGAATTGTGTGCATTCTGATTGTCAGTTCCATCAGAAACACACAGGGCATTTTTTCCCTTGCACATACAAGTGCTAAAGCCTTACGCACAGGAAATAAAACCATTTTGTTTTGTTTTTTGAATGTTGTATGGACCTTATACATCTTGCACTACTGTCTATGCATCCATATACAAAACTGCCGTAATGGTTTTCTCCTGGAAGTGATGACATCACTTTCAGGTCACATAGGTAATCTCCCTCTTTTTTGGGGTGAATTCCCCCCTGCTGGCTAGCTGATTGGCTGTGGGGAAGTGGGACTGGGACTGGGGGACCCCTGGTGAAGGCAACTCTGGCAACTCTAGTAGGTGACCAACTGTTTGCTCAAAGCATGGATGCTGGGTCTGATTCTGCTTTGACAGCAGAATAGTCTAAATGTGTTACTAAAGTAATACATTTAGGAATAAAGACTTTCACAATGGCTGAAGACAGACAGTAGTTTTTTTAAAGGGAGCTGAGAGTGGTATTTGGGAGGCATACATTTCCATGGTGTGTAGTGTATGCATACTTATTTAGTCCCTGAGTCTCCTTTGGTTAAATGAGTTCTGCAGATTTTTGAAGCAGTGCAAAACTCTATAAAAACTGTTTGCCACAAGCAAATGCACGGCCTAATGGAAGACTTCATTTTTGTGAACATTTTCAATTCTATCAAAAATGGAGTTGTCAATCTCCAGGTGACAGAGATCAGTTCACCTGGAGAAAATGGCTGCTTTGGTAGGTGGGCTGTGGCAATATACCCCACTGAAGTCCTTCCCCTCCCCAAACCCCGCCCTCCCCAGGCTCTTCCCCCCCAAATCTCCAGTTATTTCCCAACCCAGAGCTGGCAACCCTAGTAAAAAATGAGTGGTCCTCTTCAGCAATACCAGGTGCCATCAGGAGGTCCACCAGTGGGGCCAGGACATTAGAAGCCCTCCCTCCCCCCAGCACCAAGAAGACACAGCATCACTTGCCCCAGATCTATACCTTGTGGCTAATAGCCACTGATGGGCCTCTGCTCCATATGCTTATCTTATTCCCTCTTAAAGCCGTCCATGCTTGTAGCCTTGGCAAATAGAAGGGGAAGTCGTGGGAGTAGTGACAGACTTCACGTTCCTGGGATCCCAGATCACCGCAGACTGTGACAGCAGCCATGAAATTAAAAGATGCCTGCTCCTTGGGAGGAAAGCGATGGCGAACCTAAACAGCATGATAAAAAGTAGAGACATCACCCTGCCAACAAAAGTCCGCATGGTCAAAGCAATGGTATTCCCAGTAGTCATGTATGGCTGCGAGAGCTGGACTATAAGGAAGGCCGAGCGCCGAAGAATAGATTCTTTTGAACTATGGTGCTGGAGAAGACTCTTGAGAGTCCCTTGGACTGCAAGAAGAACAAATCAGTCAATCCTAAAAGAAATCAACCCTGACTGTTCCCTGGAAGGCCAGATAATGAAAATGAAGCTCAAATACTTTGGCCACCAAATGAGAAGGGAGCACTCACTGGAAAAGACCCTGATGCTGGGAAAGATTGAAGGCCAAAGAAGACGGGGACGGCAAAGGATGAGATGGTTAGACAGTGTCATAGAGGCAACGAACATGAAACTGAGCAAACTTCAAAGGACGGCGGAAGATAGGAGGGCCTGTTCCCTGATGGATTAAAGTACCCTGGTCCTGCTCCTACATTTAAGAACATAAGAACATAAGAGACGCCAATGTTGGATCAGGCCAAAGGCCCATCCAGTCCAACACTCTGTGTCACACAGTGGCCAGAAATACCAGTGCCATCAGGAGGTCCAGCAGTGGGGCCAGGACATTAGAAGCCCTCCCACTGTTGACCCCCCCCCCAAGCACCAAGAAGACAGAGCATCACTTGCCCCAGAGCCCCTAGCTATACCTTGTGGCTAATAGCCACTGATGGACCTCTGCTCCATATGCTTATCTAATTCCCTTTTGAAGCCGTCCATGCTTGTAGCACCCACCACTTCCTGTGGCAGTGAATTCCATGTGTTAATCACTCTTTGGGTGAAGAAGTACTTCCTTTTATCCGTTCTAACCCGACCGCTCTGCAGTTTCATGGAGTGCCCACGAGTTCTTGTATTGTGAGAAAGGGAGAAAAGTACCTCTTTCTTTACCTGCTCTTTCCCATGCATAATCTTATAAACCTCGATCATGTCACCCCTCAGTCGTCTTTTCTCCAAGCTAAAGAGCCCTAAGCGCTTTAACCTTTCCTCATAGGGAAAGTGTTCCAACCCTTTTATCATTCGAGTTGCCCTTTTCTGCACTTTTTCCAAAGCTATAATATCCTTTTTAAGGTGTGGTGCCCAGAACTGCACACAGTATTCCAAATGAGGTCTCACCATTGATTTATATAGGGGCATTATTATATTGGCTGATCTGTTTTCAATACCCTTCCTAATAATCCCCAGCATAGCATTGGCCTTCTTTATTGCAGTCACACACTGTCTCGACATTTTCAGTGAGTTATCCACTACAACTCCAAGATCTCTCTCTTGCTCAGTCTCTGCCAGTTCAGACCCCATCAATGTGTATTTATATTTAGGATTTTTGGCTCCAATGTGCATCACCTTGCACTTGGCCACATTGAACCCCATTTGCCATGTTGACGCCCACTCGCCCATCCTTGACAGATCCCCTTGGAGTGCCTCACAATCCTCACTGGTTTTCACCACCCTGAACAACTTTGTATCATCCGCAAATTTAGCCACTTCACTGCTTACTCCCATCTCCAAATCATTAATGAACAAGTTAAAAAGCAGTGGACCAAGTACTGATCCCTGCGGTACCCCACTGCTTACCACCCTCCACTGAGAAAATTGCCCACCTACACTCACTCTCTGTTTTCTATGAACTAGCCAGTTTTTGATCCATAAAAGGACTTGTCCTTCTATCCCATGATTTTTGAGCTTACTTAGGAGCCTTTGATGAGGAACTTTATCAAAAGCTTTCTGGAAGTCAAGGTAAATAATATCTATTGGATCCCCCTTGTCCACATGTTTGTTCACCCCCTCAAAGAACACTAACAGGTTAGTGAGACAAGATCTTCCCTTACAGAAACCGTGCTGAGTCTGCCTCAATAGGTTTTGTTCATCTATGTGCCTACTAATTCTTTCCTTAATAATGGTTTCCACCAATTTACCCGGTATCGACGTCAGACTGACTGGCCTGTAATTTCCCGGATCTCCTCTGGAACCCTTTTTAAAGATGGGAGTGACATTTGCTACCTTCCAATCCTCAGGAATGGAGGCAGATTTTAAGGAAAGATTACATATCTTTGTCAGGAGATCTACAAGTTCACATTTGAGTTCTTTCAGAACTCTCGGATGTATGCCATCTGGGCCTGGTGATTTTTCAGTTTTTAAGTTGTCTATCAGTTTTAGGACCTCCTCTCTCGTCACCTCAATCTGACTCAGGTCTTTCAACACCCCTCCTGAAATCAGTGGTTCTGGAGTGGGCAAGCACTTCTCATCTTCCACAGTGAAGACGGAGGCAAAAAATGCGTTTAGCTTCTCAGCCATTTCCCTATCATCCTTCAATACTCCTTTTACCCCTTGGTCGTCCAAGGGCCCCACTGCCTCCCTGGCTGGTTTCCTGTTTCTAATGTATTTGAAGAAAGTTTTATTGTTGGTTTTTACGTTTTTTGCTATATGCTCCTCATATTCCCTTTTTGCCTGCCTGACCTCAGACTTGCATTTTATTTGCCATAGCCTGTGTTCCGTTTTATCAGCCTCACTGTGACTAGCTTTCCACTGCTTAAAGGAATCCTTTTTACCTTTTACAGCTTCCATTACTTTGTTTGTTAACCATCCAGGCTTTTTCCTATACCTGTTTGTGCCTTTCCTAACCTGCGGAATATATATATATATTTAGCTTCTAGGATCATAGTTTTAAATAGTTTCCAAGCTTCCTCAATGGTTTTGAGCCTTTCTACTTTTCCTTTCAGTTTCCTCCCCACATTGTTGCCAGAGTCGCTGCCTTTTACTTTTGGGTAGCCCCAATAGCAAGAGCACCCCACTTCTAAACTGATCTAGAGACCCACAAAAGTCAGGCCAAGGAAGGCACGCACTCTTGGTTCTGAAACACAGAGCTAGCCACAGCTCTAAAAGGGGTCTCCATTTTCAGGTGACAGGCAACCTCAGAGCAAGCCTCCAGTCTTCCCCCTCCACCCAGCAGAGATTATGCTTATGGAATAACAATGAGTTCTAGCAGGTAAAGTAGCTACATTTTAAAAGTCTATTTAATTCTTTGTCTGAATACTTGTCTTTTCTACTTTGTCCCTCAAGATACCGGGATAAACCAATCAAACATTCAAATTATTAACGGTCCTTCCTGACGTTAATCAAGGACATCTCCCACCTTTTGTTTACTCTGGCCAGGACCATTAGTGGTCAGATAATCCATTCAACTAGCCACTCAACACCTGGCTTCTATTGTTAAATCCAGACCCTGCCTCTCTGGAAGCTCATTGATCACATCAAGGCCTTGCCCATCCTGATGCCACACAAGCCTGGGACTCATCATTGGTCCAGGAAATCTATTGTTCTCACCTGAGACCAGCCCCCAGGACCAGCCATTGGTCTGCATTGTCTTCCATAGGGTATATCCCAGCATAAACATGGCCTCAGCCTGTGTGTTTTCTGCCATAAACTAAAATGGCAGTCCACCCCTAAGATCTTTGAGTTTAGGCCACAATCCATGGACCTCTGCACATCTGGACCAGGTTGTATAACCCCTCTATAAACTATCACCTCTGCTTCCTTAGTTCTATAAATGTGTGTGTGGTTGTGTATTGTTTGAATTATATATATCTCCCAGTAAAGAGACATTATATTTTACTGAATCCAGTCTCTGTGTCTGTTCAGATACTTACAGCAAGGGTGGGACTTCTGTATACATTGGTGAGAACCCTAATTTGCCTATTGCCAATTAATAATCATAACTTCCCCTAAACGAATTAATAATCCAAGGCAATTTGGCAAACAAAGTGGAGACACCGCTGGGATCACCCTAAACGTCTGAACACACGCTAGTCGACACGTGTTCTTCAGATGGGCAGACGTGGAAGAAAAACCTTTGTTGTAGTGCTCGCAGAGATTTGTGTGAAAGGCTGTTGTCTGCGTGACTGGCCCTAGAGGGCGCTCTATCATGGGAGGCTTTCCCCACTTTCTCTCCTTCAGCGGGCTATCTCTTGGAGGCTAGCTGCCCCGGACCCGACTGCTAGGTGAAAGCCATTGACCAGTCGGTGTTCCGATTGCATAGGGGCCTCCCCCATGAAGTCCTAAGGCTATCTCGAGCGAACTCTCGGTCTATTTTGTGGGTGGGGTCCGAAGAACGATCAGTGTAGGGTACTAGGACTGCACTACATGCACCACAACACATGTGCACCACGCCATTTTGAAACCCATGCATACGGTAGAGTGTGCATGACTCTCCTCTATTTTGCTTTGTAAACAAAGCGCCTATATTTTAGCTTTGGTGAGGGGTAATCCCGCTGAGACATATTGTCCTGAAACCCTGCTGGTTTAAGGTAATTCTGCGAGGGCATACAGCTCGAAACCTTTAATACACGGGTTGTAGTGGTTCTCCCGTTAGGGCAGGTGGCCCAAACTTCTACAAAGCGGGTTTGGAGGTTTTTCCTGCACAGAGCAATGAGGTCCAGGCCACCCTCACTCTCAAAAACTCACTTAAAAGCCTTTCCGGGTTTGAGGTTAGCCCAGTGGCTGAGGAGATAGAGCTCCCAGTTCTGAAAACCTGTAATTCTCTAGGGACTGTGGTCACGATGCCTAGCTTGGACCGCTCTAGAGCAAAAAGTAGTTAACTTAAATTCAAGACAGGGAAGAAAAACAAAAATCCCCCTGAACCCACCCCGGAGAAACCGGAGATTTAAAAAGCAGAGTAGCAATGTTCCGTTCAATGGACAATGGGCCATGGCTGGAGAAATGGCTCTTTAAGAAAGGCCTGTCTCCTTGGGAGGGAAGATCGTTTAAAGGCCCTGATCTGCTCCTGATCTGCTCCATGACTATTGCGAGAAGAAGAAACCAGGTGGTTCTGCCAAAGATAGGGTTGGAATGTGGGCCTTATACACGGCTCTTCAGGATGCTGTTTCTGTCATCAGATGCCTGCAAACAGACAGTGATGCCCACGAGGCCACTGTAGTGAAACAGACCAAGGAAGTAGACCAGTTAAATTCTAAGCATACCCAAGACCTAAACACCCTAACCGCTGAGCCAGCAAAAAAAAATTTAAATCCCCTTTCGATAATAAATAAGCCAGAGAACCTGCCAGTAAGCCGTAGAGTCCTCACTGGTCTGACTGTTCAAGTTTTAGAATACTTGGACACCAGAAGCTAAACGTGTAAGTGGTCCCCAATCCGTTTAGATTGTGTTGTTAAAATTGTGTTTGTGTGTGGGTAGCTGCACACCAGCGTCCCACATGGACTTTGAAGCCCCTGAAATCAGGGTCTTTCCCCTTTTGCTCGGTGGCCCCTGACCGAGATTGGTGTGTTAGTTTGTAACATAAGTTTGCTCCTCAGATCCGAGAATCTGAAGTCAGGGAGACCCCAGGAATCAGGGTCTTTTCTCTTTGGTGGCCACTGGCCAATTTGGTTATTGTAACATAAGATTTTCCTCAGACCTGGGTATCTGAAGTTAGACAGTCATGTTTTTTTTTTAATAAAGATTTTATTGACTCTCCTAAAAAGGGGAGGTGTTTCGCTTAAAAGGAAAAATGGGGAGGGTATATAGTGGGAGAAAGAAAAAGCTGAGTGATATATTAACTGGTAAATTAAACTGTTAGTAATGTCCAAACATTCTTCTTAGGCTTCTTCTGTGTGTTGTCAAACATCTTTTTTCAATCCGGTCACAAGTAGTTCTGTGTTAGTATGTTAGTGATGTTCCTTTGAATTTCTGTTAAAAAGTCTCTTCAGGGCGCATTCAGAACCGCTTCTTTGCGTGCTGGTTACTTTTACACTCCCGATGACGTGGAGGAGCTTCCTCTGTTTTCCTCACCTTCCAGCTTTTTTCAATCGTCCTTCGGGTTGCTGTTAACTCTTTCAGTTCATGTGCTATAAATCCTCTTCCTTTCATGCCGTTTCAGGCGGTCTCCAGCTTTGAGAATGGTATTAAATTTCAATTTCGCTTTTATCCGCTCCCAAACTCTCCGCTGAATCCTCCTCC
>NW_015163643.1:259546-266904 GCF_001447785.1 Gekko japonicus | reverse complement strand
AGGATTAACCTCCTCGACTTTTTCGCTGGGGGGTGAAGCGGTTTTAGTTCTTTTTCTCTGCATTTTGACAACTTTTTCCATTTTTTCGGATGGTCGCTTTATCACTCGGTGACGTCTGGTGGCTCCGCTAAACCCCGTGAAACGGGGTTGCTCACGCAGCAAGGTCCATTGGGTCAGGGCATGGCAGGAGCCTCGGTCCTCGACCTCTCAGCCGAAAGAGAGACTCCCCCCTAGTGCGCCCTAAAGTGCCCCGGATCTGAGCTCCTCCATTCCTGAGGGGCTCGTTCGGGTCTCCGCTCGCGCGGATTCCCTCCTCCACCGCGGGCGGGCGAGACGACCTCGGGAGCGACCCGAGGATGCGTCCGCCATTCCCGGGAGCCAGACCGGAAGCCGACAGTCATGAAATTTTTGAAGTAAAAAGCCCCCCTGGAGAGTAATAGCAGCACTCATCAGGGTCCCTGTTCAAATTTTAGAATATTTGAACTTCCTAGTAAAAGACACTAAACTATTAGAATATCCTTGGCTCAGTGTGAAAGTAAGAACTTGAAACATTCTAAGAAAGAAGCATGTGCATCCTGAAGACTTTGGCTTGGCTTGAAGTCGTGCACCAGTCTTGTAAGGGAGGCCAGCCTAAAACTTCTAAATAGCAAGCTCAGGAAACAGAAACAGAACAAAAGCAGTCATTTACAGCCACTTAATGGCTCGAGCAAAGTAAAACCTCCCCATTCCAACCCCAAACTGGGGTTGGAATGGAGTGCACACAGGACTTTCCTGTGGAAGGAACTTAGAAAGAACGAAAGAAAAACCCATCCCTTAGCTTTCCTGATGGAAATGCGCAAGCATCTCCATCAGGCTCCAAGCTCAGGACACAGGAGCTCTCCTTTAATCCTTGGGAAGTAAAACTTGGAGGGAATATGCTACTCCCGAAAAGACTACTGCCCAGAGAATAACATCTCCCTTTGGTAATTCTAGCCTCCAGGCAATACCTGGAGCTCTCCTGGAGTTATAGCAAATCTCCAGGCTACAGAGTCCAGTTCCTCTGTAGAAAATGAGTGTTTGGAGGAAGGGGAAGACTCTGTGGCTTTTACCCCACTGGAATCTCCAGCCTTCTTCAGACCTCAGCCTAGATCTCCAGGAATCTCCCACCTGGACCTTGGCAACCTTACTCAGAGCTCAGCAAGACCAACACGTCCAAAATCTGTAACTTTTATAAGTAAAGTACCGTAGCTGCAGAATTCAGGCCCCAGAAAGAACTTTAATTCAATGGTTATAAAATAGTGCAGCTATGTCACCAAACTTCCCAAAACAAGCTTAAATGCTAGAGAAATGAAGTATAATACAGAAGTAGCCTCAGAAATAGTCTTTCTATAATTATTGCCATAATTGAGAGGAACTGAGAAAATTCTGTACCTGTTTTTATCTTTTAAAATATATAGAACCCTACACATCCCATTCTCTTCCCACTGCCTTTGGGAGAGAACGGGGTCCCATTTGAAACAACCAAAAGAGTGAAAATTTAAAAACTGCCTAATCAGGAAACTTTAGCAGCTCAAAAAGAAAATGAGAAATTACTTTCCCCTTCCCAAACCTAAATGGGCAGGAATCACAGCAGGAAATTCATAAAATAAGAAATGCAATTTTTATTTTGAAAATGGCAGCTCCTAAGCTTCATTCTTTCTATAAAGTCCCAATTATCCACAGGGATACCAATCTCCAGGTGGGTCCTGGAGACTTCCCAGAATTATAGCCTTATACAGCTATAGCTCACATTGAACTCTTGGGGAAAGGGGGAACCTCCCCCCCCCATGACCTTCTTCCATCTGAAACCTCTGTATATATGTGTTGTCTATGTTTTGTGTCATAATAACAAGCCTTTAAAGGCTGCCCCTTTTATATGTTTTAGAAGAATGCCACTTTATTTGAAAATCTTTTGTTTAAACTTTTTAATAGCCCCACCTCAGGCGTAACTGAGGGGCAAACAGTTTTAAGTGGCACCTTTTCAAACTTTTGAGCCCCAGCAGTGAGTTCCCAGGTCTGTAAGAAGCAGCAAAATCTTCATTTTGAGTACAAAGAGCTTCCAACTTTAGAAGCAGTGATGTAGCACTGCTTGGCAAATCCCAGGACCTTGAGGAAAAATTGAGCTCACTTCAACCTTACCTGAAGATGCTAAAAGAAGTGAAATTCTAAACCTCATGGTCTGCAGTTCTCCTGTCCTCCCCCATCAGGGCAGGAGGCTGATAATTTCCCCTTTTGTAAATTTTACATAATCAAAGAGCTAGGGGCACAAGATAAAAAGGCTCCAGGTAATTAATGGCCGCTCTCAAACTCAGAGGGTAACAACTGCTCCTCCCTCTTTTGTTAAGAGTAATTTTTCTCTACAGAGAAGAAGAAAAGTTTTTTGGTTCCCCCCCCCTTAATGTCACCCCCAGTCCAAAGGAACTAGGGGGGAGCACAGTGAAGAAAAAAAAGTGTTTTCGCTTTCTTTTTTAAGCCCTGTCCTCCCCAGGCTCCGTCCCCGAATCTCCAGGAGTTTCCCAACCTGGATCTGGCAGTCCTACACCCCCATCCCCCACCAGTGGCCAGGGGGGCCTAGCAACCCTAATGACCATCCACAAAAAATGAAGTTATTAGAGTGGATTGACTATTGACAAACACAGGGCTGTCCCTCAACTAATGCAATATCTACCAGTGGATTCTGAGCAAGAATTGGTGAAAGTTGGCACAAATGAACTGCAGAACTAGCCAAATTTTCTCCATGCAATAAGGGGAAAACAAAATAAATTTTATTGAGAGTGCTGACAAAAGAGCTTCATGGCATCCCATGTGCTGAAACAGTAGCAAAAGACGCAAGTCTTTTATTATAAGGCAATTCAGTTGTTGATATACATGTGAAGGTGCTGAACAACTGAAACTGGTCAAAGCCACCAGACTATTAGCAGTGAGTTCCCCTTGGTATTTGTAGCAGTATGGTTGAACGTTGATTTCCTTTTTCTGTCATGCCAGATGGGTTTTTCATTTTGATATTTTGCTGTAGCAGATTTTTAGAGGGGGACACGCTGGACTTGTTCTCGAGAGGAGATGACCTTTCCATCCTTGATCTCTTCTGTGATGGTGCGGATTTTTTTAGTGATTTGGGAGACCGGAGGGGGGCACTCGGGCATACATGGAGTCCTGGGATACCTAAAGTTACAAAGTAATTTGGAGTGAATATTGGATTAAGGAAAACGAAACTCAATGTTGTATGCTCAGTGTAGACAGGGCCGGCCGAGGAGTTTGTGCGCCCTAGGCGAGGCCGCCTCATGGCGCCCCCTCGGATGCAAACCTCCCGGCGGGGCCTGGAGACCTCCCAGCTGGTAGCCCCACCGCCCTCCCCGCGGCTCCAAAATGCAGAGACTGGTGGGGAGAGTGGGCCGGGAGGGGGTCCAAAGCCGCCAGCTGGAGGCTCGTCCTAAAGCCTGGCCTTTCCGCCCAGGCCTGGCCCACGCGACATCCGCCGCTGAGGATAGGCTTCCCGGCCAGTCAGTCTCCCAGCCTCGCCTCACCCCCCTTCTTGGGCAGCTGCGGAGAAAAGGGCGGGCACGGGCAGGCAGAGAGCGGGCCTGGATTCCTTCCCAGCCGCGGCTGGTGGCAGCGGCGGAGGCGCGTGTCTGGCCGGGGCTCCAGCGGCCCCTTTTGCTGCTGCTGGCGGTGGGGTGGTCTGCCTTTACAGCCCTCGGGGCCGCGGCGTTCTTGTTCCCGGGCTTTATGTGGGGGGGGCATGGAGAGGCGCCCACGGGCCCCCACGGGCCTGCGCCAGGGCTGGAGCGAGAAGTTGGAGACAAACCGTGGTCGCAAAATCTGCGCTTTCCCTTCCTCGCCGCGGCTTTTCTCTCCTCCCGTTGCCACGCTAAGTTCTCAGGCAGGCAGCTGCAGAAGCTGGCCTGGAGCAAAGCAAGGTGGCGGGGGGGGGGCGGTGTGTGTTTCTGTGCGTGTGTGCGCGCGTTTGCGGCCTGATCTCTCCCCTTTCACCCGCTCCACTTCCTCTGCGGAGCTCCCCAACCAGCTCAAATCCCCAGCGAAAGTGAAAGACAAACCAGCGAAAGTGAAGAGAGGTTTGTCAAAGTGCCAGAATGCCTGCACAGCCCCCCCCCATTTCCCTCTTGCGCTGGTGTTTCTGAGGCTGTTTTCTCAAAAACGGCCACAGAGAGAGCATGAAAAGGGGCCTTCTGAAAGGCTGGGACGCTGCCCTGGCCACATCGCAGGGGCGGAGAGGGACCTTCCCAAAGCGTTTAGCCCGGCAGCTTTTCTCGCTCAGCTCGCTGGAGCCAAGGGCAGGGAGTGAAGGATATCAGGCTTTAAGGGTCGCAGGCTGTTTGTTCTGCTGGGGGAAATGGCCTTTAAAGGGTCAATCATCAGGCAAGGCCTACAACTCCCACCAGGCTCTGGGCCCGTCCATCGAGCGGTGCCCTCATCGCATGTGCAAGAGGCTGGCCGCGGGGAGCGCCCCTGCCCCGAATGCTGCTCCAAAATGCTGCGGAAGCGCGTCTGTGGCCCCTGGTAGGCGATGGCGGCTCCCTCGAGGGCGAAGCATCCCGATCGCCCGGTTAGGGCAGCGGCTGGGGGGGTTGGGGGGGGGGGGCAGTTTGGCGCCCCTGAGGGCCGGCGCGCCCTAGGCGAGCCAGCCCTGAGTGTAGATTAGCCCAGTAAACCTGGCCTTTATTCCCCTCCCCACATTGTCCCTGTCTTTATCAATATTTCTTCCATTGTATTCAAGAACTTGCAAAACCAAGCTTGCATCAGTCTAGAACAAATGGATTCTCAATTTTATTAAAATTGGTGGCAGTTTCTCTGAAGACTTGAATGTTACTTATTATGATTTATAGTCTATATTTGTGGCTTAGTGTCTTCCCTTCTTCACACTGCACTTAGGTGGAACCTAATCAGAATACCCACAATACATTTTGCTAATCTTAGAAAAACTCTTCTTGCTTTC
This sequence comes from Gekko japonicus, assembly GCF_001447785.1. Lineage (NCBI taxonomy): Eukaryota > Metazoa > Chordata > Lepidosauria > Squamata > Gekkonidae > Gekko > Gekko japonicus. The sequence continues at coordinate 261,932 of NW_015163643.1, read as the reverse complement.
CTCAGAACTCTTGGAGGTTTCTCCCAAGCAGGAATCTTCAAATTCCCTTTAAACTGTTGTAACCAACTCTGAGCCTGCTATGCAGGGGATGACAGGCTAGAAATAAAATAAAATAAATTTATACAAAATTCAATGACACCTTCTATTGTTATAGTACGGAGAGACTCTTTCCAGCAGGGCATCATGGGATGTGAGTCAAATATCACCTACAGCACAGCAGATGATCTTGTGAGCCCCCCCCCCAGCCTGAAGTGATGCAGCCCAGACACACGTCTACCACCTTACTGACAACTAGGACTTTTATACTTAAAGTAAAGGTAAAGGTTTCCTTGCTCGAAAGCCAGTCAAATCCTACTTTAGGGTTGCGGTGCTCATCTCCGTTTCAAAGCCGAAGAGCCAGCGATGTCCGAAGACATTTCCATGGTCATGTGGCCGGCATGACTAAACACCAGGGTGCATGGAACGCTGTTACCTTCCCACTGAAGTGGTACCTATTTATCTACTTGCAATTTCTTGCTTTCGAACTGCTAGGTTGGCAGGAGCTGGAACTAGAGACGGGAGCTCACTCCATCATGCGGGAACTCGGGTCTTGAACTGCTGAACTACCGACTTTCCACAGCCTGCAGTTCAGCATCTTAACCACTTGAGCCACCGCAGCTCCCTTTTATACTTAGCTAAGATTTTATCCAGTGCCTGTGTGGGGTTATACATACTTGCAGTCTTCTCCTTCCAGCAGACGTCGGTATGTCGCAATCTCTGATTCCAGGCGGGTCTTGACATCTAGGAGAATCTTGTAGTCATGGCTTTGACGTTCCATTTCACATCGAAGATTACCTAACTGGCCTTCCACATTGCTGATCACACACTGGAGCTGTGCTAATTGGGTGCCATAGCGGGCCTCAGTTTCATGCAAGGTGCCTTCTAGAGCAGCTTTCTGAAATTGATATAAGATATATTAAAATGAATGGCTAGATGTTTGGGAGAGTGTTGTTTGAAAGAATTTTAAGCAATATAATGTAGCAGCTAGAATACCAGTTTTCCAAAGAGTTCAGATCTCATTCGGGCATTAAAATTAATGCTGAATTATACAAAGCAATTTAAGTAGACAAGGACTGAAATGTGTAGAAGGTATTCAGAACACATTAGGAGGCAAGACCTCCGCTGTGGAGAATGACCCTGTTGGCACACACCATGTTCTGTTGGGCATCCAGATCAATTTCAAGGGCCTGAACAGTGTGCCTCAGCTCAATGATCTCTGACTGACAAGACTGCAGCTCTTCTCCGCTGGAGACCACTTGTTGGTTCAGTTCTTCCATCTAAAATGAAAATAAATAAATAAAAGGAAGTGTTGAGGCCAAGCACCCCATTTTTAAGGGGCAATAATGATCCTTTGTGGCCACCTGAAGATGTTCTCTCAAGATACTTGCCTTGGAAGTGAACCAAGTCTCAACATCTTTGCGATTTTTTTCAGCCAGACATTCATATTGGCTCCTGATCTCATCCAGGATCTTGTTGAGGTCACATGAAGGGGCAGCATCCACCTCCACATTAACTCTGGCTCCAAGTTTTGAACGCAGACCATTGGCTTCCTGCAGGAAGAAAACCCATGCAGGATAATGTAGATTGCTTTGTCAATATGGCTTCGTTTCAGTTAGGTTCAAAACCTTATCCCAAGGACTTACGGTGAAAAACAGGTGCACAGGTGATTTGTGGACCTGATTCTTGCACTTTCAGAGTAAAGGGTGAACAGGGGACTCATGAAGAAATGGTCAAGATACTCCTCCATCTGGAGGATGTGCATCTGTTCACATACAAAACAGCTGTAATATTTTGAACTTTCTTCTCACCTCCTCGTGGTTCTTCTTGAGGCAAATAAGTTCCTCCTTGAGGGATTCTAGCTGAGCTTCCAGATCAGACCTGCATAATGTCAGTTCATCCAGAATTCTGCGCAGCCCATTGATATCGGCCTCAACGCTTTGACGGAGAGCAAGCTCTGTCGCATACCTTTTGGACAGAAAATAATAAATCAACCAGAGGCTGTTATTAGAAGAAGGCACCATCTCCAGTAAGATCACTCTGAATAAGATGGCCTTACTTAGTCCTGAAGTCATCTGCAGCCAAACGAGCATTGTCAATTTCCAAGACCAGCCTGGCATTTTCTGTCTTGGCACACAGGATCTGGATAAGAGTGGTGGGGAAAACATGAATCACAAAGTTAGACAGCAACTTTTAAACATTTAGATATCCTTTCCAAAAGACCCAGGAAGATTCCTAAAATAGCTAAGAATGAAAATATAGATGCTGTAAAACCATCCCTCAAATGAAGGATTGCTTCCTGGCATCAGCAGATAATGCTGAAGTAAGTCCATGGCACAATGCATTGTCC
>NW_015163643.1:228708-259510 GCF_001447785.1 Gekko japonicus | reverse complement strand
GAACCCATTGACTTCAATGGGATTCCAAGGCAGTTCTGATTAAGGTGAAACTCTGTGGTTCCTAGTTAAATGAGACATCTTGCCTGTGCAGCCTTCTTCAATGAGGAAGTAGCAACAGAAGGAGTGTTTTAAGAGAAGGAGGATGGTTGGTTTGATGGATAGCAATGGGCAGTATGTGCTGTGCTTCGAAAGTAGCGTGTGAAAGGACATGAAGGTAGGTATGGAAGAAGAGTACAAAGGAGGCTGACAAGAGCAGATGAAGTTTTGGAATGGTCCAGCAACTCAGTTAACCCGCTGCCTAGTCAGTAAATGCCGTCAAGAGAAACCTCAGTGTTTTGGTGAAGCTTTAATTAACCCTGTCTAAACTGGACCTATAATAAAGTTTTAAGTATATGGGCTTGCTCACATTGACTCTTTGTTATCTTTTCTTTTCCTCTCGATCTGTACCTCACTATGACGTTTCATACGGTTTAATCGAGCATTTACATTTGTTGTTGATTTTGTAAAATATGATGTGGCATAAGTAAATAATAACAAAAGGGGAAGGAAGGAGGGAAGGAAGGAAGGAAACCATTACCTGGTGCTGGTGCTCCTCAATTATCTTGTAGTAAGACTGGAAGTCAATACATACATAGGGAACCTGGCAATCGTACCACTCTCGAATCTTGCATTCCAGATTGGCATTTTCCTGCTCCAGGCAGCGCACTCTGTCCAGGTAGCTTGCAAGGCGGTCATTCAGACACTGCATCAGCTCTTTTTCATTGCAACTGAGGATCCCTTCATCATGCCAGCCATAGCTTCCAACAAACCCAGGCCCAAAAGTGCTGTTTGGTGGGCATACGCTGGGCATGCAGCTTCCAGATCCCAACTTGATAGAAGAAGAAGATACACTTCTGCTACCAAAGGAGTGATTTGGTGCTCTGCATGAGCCACCAGAATGGACAGAAGAAATCCGAGCATGACCCCCACTGGGGCCACTCAATCCCCTGACGGAACCAGAAGAGATGGTATGAGCATAGTACTTGGAAGCCATAGTGCCAGGTGACCCCACTACGCTGTAGCAAAACAGCTAGCAAAGGCCAAGTTATTGTAGAGTGAACCTGTCATTCCCTGCTACAGCATTTTTATACACTACTTTCTGGGTGTTGGCAAATTACATTGGCTGTTTCTCTTGGGAAAGTTTATGCCAGCTTTCCCATGTGCAGCTCATAAGCTGTTGCTTAATGACCCATCAGAGGGCTACTTTCTTGTTAAAAAAAATAGCTTAGATAAGTCAAAACTCATCATTAGGGATTCTCCAGCACCTTTAACATTCATTTTATGGTATCATCAAAGGGACTTGCCTCATAATAAAGCAGCAGGTTTTGCTAATGGGGCGTGGGGGATACTGGTATTAACAGTTGCACTCCTCTGTGTGTGTCTAGTATTGCTTTTTGTCTAGATGTGTCTAGGTTACGTTGACAGCTTTAAGCATGTTTGTAAATAACTAAGTCCTACTGTGTTTCATGGCTTGTTTGTTAGACATCCTTATGACCACAGCTAGAACATTTCTTCCACCCCACCCCTGGTATTTCATCATAAAGGTAAAATGGACAGCTTTGCATCAGTACTAACTCATTCCAGTTGCAAAACCTGAGTTTCCACTGAACTTAGCAGGCATGGACTGGGCTTGTGCAGGAAAGACAATGTAGAATAGCAGAATTTGGAAGGGACCAAAAATGGTCCTAGTCTGAGACCTTGCAAATGTCCGTGTGGTGAGTCTTCTCCAAGAGGGAAAAAAGCAACAAGTTATGCTTCCTTTGCGGCAAAAGTCTTGTTATGGCTTTTTTCTCTCTCTGCAACTTGAACAGTAACAGATCAAAAGGAACTGGAGAAAAATAAGATCTGCACAGTCCCATCGTATGCTTTGGAAAGGGCCCCTGGGGAATCAGAATTTATGGTTTTGTGTTGTGTTTTGCTTAACTGCACGTGTAATCCTGAATACTAGTGCAAGACCACATAGGAAGTACCTTGATACAGCTGTAGTTATAATCACATCAAATTATTTTATTCAGTATATTCAGTGTGCATACCAGTAACATATGAACATTGAGGCACATACCCAGCACATGACTGAAAACAGAGAAATCAAAAACTGAACAATAGGTGATTGTTTCTACTTCAGAACCAACACGGGTGATTTGGAACTCCAAAATCTAGAGTGAAATATGGATAAGGAGAATTTCAGAGAAAACCCAGTTTGAGATTTGCTGGTCTGTCCTAAGACCTACTTGTTTGACTTGGCCTTTGGAAATCAAGGTGAAGTTGGGGGAAATTTTGGGAAATAATAAATCTGGTGAAATTTTATTCTGTGTTGCTGCTTAGATTTTAAAAATGTTGTCATCCACTTTCAGACTTGGATAGCATCTAAATCTGAAATCTAGGTCAGTAAATAATGAAGGCTGTCTGAATGTTATTGTTGTATATCACAAGATAAGTTATCCTGAAGCTAAAGCATCCTTGACTGGTAGATGCCTCTCCAACTAGTAGGATATTATGCTATTGAACCCAGACCTTCAGGGTTAGCCTCTCCTTTGTCAGTGCATCACAGCCACCATTCTGATAAACTACTGCCTACTAACCCTCAATATGCAAACATACTCAATCTTTCACTTCTCATTGGTTGTTACCAACCTTGTGATCGCCTGTAAACATTCCACGTCAGCCAGTTCCAGCTCTATCTGAGCAATGGTTTTTACTTAACTAGTAAGTCTGTAAACATCTCTTATTAAGAAGAGCATCACATGTAATTTCTTCTATCCTGCATTTCTGTCATAGGAGAATCCATGAAGAACAAAATTATCTTGTCTACAACACAACAGGAAAAATGAGAAGGCATCTGACATTTGGCAGCCCTCTCCCTGCCTATTAAAATGTCAGCCTTTCCTAATCCAGATCTTCTGCCCTCTGTACAATCAGAACCTCTCTGCAGCTGAGAGACCATCCTTCTTTAAAAAAAATGCCCCAAGGAAGGAAATTCAGCAATGTCCCTGGACAGTTACTTTCAGTGCTGGATCATTCCCACAATTAGAAAATTCTTGCACATCTCCTTACAGTATAAAACCACTGCTGCTTCTTTAATCCACAGAAGATGCAGGATTAGTTAATGCCTCTCCTTTCTTTCCTACACTCCCTTAATTGTTTGAAAACTGTTTGTATTTTCCATTCTAATCTGGGGTGCCCAGAATTTAACACAGGGTCTATTGACACTTTTTTCTTGCCCATTTTCTTGGAACTAGCTGAGCATTTGCCCTCCCCTTTTGTAGATAATTTAAAGCCTAGTCATGGCCAGACATGGAAGCCAAAGGGATCTTGACCAGTGTTCCCTCTAAGCTGAGTTAGTGTGAGCTAGCTCACAGTTTTTTAGCCTCCAGCTCACACATTTTTGTCTTAGCTCAGGAAGGATGGCTCCAGAGCAAACTAATTTATGCAGCAGCCAAATTGCTCATTCAGAACTTTAATGCCTGTAGCTTGCAAAGTAGAATTTTTGCTCACAAGACTCCACAGCTTAGAGGGAGCATTGCTCTTTCTTGACCCTTGACATTTAGCCCAAATCCCTTTGTGCACCAGGCCAATGGAACTGTCACCAGCTAGGCATGTCCTTGTGCCTCATGAGTGGCTTGAAACTTGTACTGGGTGCGTGTTGAAGTGTGTATGTTTTTGTAAAATATATTATGGCTGCGGTCACACGGAGCATAAGCCACGCTACAGAGACGGAAGAGAGGCGGAGTTTCCTGGCGCGATCACATGGCAACATCTGGCAAGTGTAGAGCTCCCGTCGCTAACCCGTGCCTAAACGCCGAAACAGCGGAGTAAAAAACTAGTACCTCGGAGGTACTAGTTTCCGGAAACCGTGGGGCAAAGGGCGGGCGTCTGATCGCGTTTCCGGAGGTAGTTCCGGCGCCCGCCCATGTCCCCTAGCTAAAAGGTGTGTTTTTCCCCCAAGTCTCCACGGATGCGCAAAAGCAACCAATGGAGCATGCGCAAACGTTAGTTTAATAATAAACAAGCCACACAACTTACGTCGTGCAGAGAAGAGGAGAGCAGCCTGAAGAAAGCCACAAAGAGCGCACGGCTTGAGGCGAGCGACAAATAGATAGGGGGAAAGGTGGCAAGGCAGAAGATACAGCGGCTGAGATGAAGCCCAGAAGAGGGGGGCGTGGCGGCAGAGTAGGAAGTCTCCTTGGGGAAGGGGCGGTCAGGGTGGAGGGGGCTGAGCCATGCTGCTCCCCGGACTGTTGCCCTTCCAGAACTACTGCCCACCCCCTGCCTGCCTCACTGGTGGGGAAAAAGCCGAGCCCGACACGATGCCACACCGCCCAGTCGCCAGCTGGCCCCTCCTCTCCCCAGCGCCGCTTGGCCAGCTGTCTCTGGCAGCCCCCTCCTTGCCTTCCCTCGTGCGCGGCCCCCGCTTCTTTGCCCCGAGGCCCCACTTCTGTGTGATCCGCACCTCTCCCTAACCATGGGGCCTCCATGGAATCTCCACGGGACCTCCACGGGAGGTCTGATCGCCCAACCGCGCTTTCGTTTTCCCCGGGGCAAACAGCTACGCTTCCCCCCCGCATTTTCCTGGCTGTGTGACCGCAGCCTATGTTGATTTCATTTTGAGTCTCCCAGGCCCCGTTCACACGGCGAATTTGCTGTGGGAGAGCCATGGATGCTGGGCAGATTATCTGTGTGCAATCACACCGCCACATCTGGCAAGTGGAGCGCACCTGTGGCTTCCCGCCGAAAACCCGCAGTTAAAAAGTACCTGCTAACAAGTACTAGCAACCAGTTTGCCACGGGCTGCTGATGGACATGGTTGGTGTGATCATGCTGGCGCCGGCGCGTGGCTCTTCCCTCCGGCCGTCATCTTTGCCACCGTTGCATCTGATTGCTTAATTGCGGATCAAACTGCCTCCCCCCCTGCGTTATCTGGCCCGTGTGACAAGACAGAGATTCTCTGGATTAGAAGACCAGGGACTTCAGATCTTCTCTGTCTTGGATGGGGTATACTTTCCTTGAACAGCCAGGTTTGCAGCCTGGGAGTGCTGCATGACACAGTGTTCACCTTAGAAAGCTAGGTGGCTGCTGTGACTTAGTGTGTTTGGCCAGCCTGGCTGGTACAACACTGTGTCCATTCCTAGGTCAGTCAGTTCTAGCGACAGTAATCCATGTCTTAGTTACATCTAGACTCGACTATTGCAATGCTCTGTGCTTGGGGCTGCCCTTGAAGTGTGTTTGGAAGCTGTAGCTAGTGCAGAATGCTGCAGCTGGAGTGCTGGTTGGGGCCAGCTACTGGTAGCATATGACCCCGATACTACAGCAATTACACCTGCTACTGATTTGCTCCTGAACCCAGTTCAAATTGTTGGTTTTGTCCTTAAAAGCTCTATATGGCTTGGGACTTAGGTATCTGGATGGTCATCTCCCATACTTTACTGCATGGGAATTATGATTCTGGGGGAAGCTCTCCTGACTGTTTCACCAATTAAATTCACTCATTTGTTGGGTGCACAAGAGAGGGCCTTTTCAGTGGTAGCCCCATAATTATGGAACAACCTCCCCATCGAGGAGCGCCAGGCCCCTTCGTTGCCAATCTTTAGGAGGCAGTTGAAGACGAGTTTTATTCAGGACTGCATTTTGATTAATTTAGCTTTTATAATTGTTGTTTCATTGTTTTAATTGTGTTTTAATTATATTGTAAGTTGCCTTGAGTTCCGCAAGGGTGGCTGATAAATGTTTTAAATAATAAAGAAATAAAATATACTAGAAATATTACATTCTAGTGCCTACTAACCCTCAATATACGTGCAAACATACTCTTCTCACAGGAAGGAGACTGCAAAAGAGATATACCCCAACCCAAAGTCATTTGGACTCTGCACTAGAACTGAATGATCTGTCCTTCACTGTGGACAATGCAAGACAGCTGTGCAAGGCAGATGTGTGTTTTATTGCAGACCTGGCAGGTTCAGAGCCTTTTTCAATATAGTCAGTTTTGGTCTGTGCCAACTATTTGGAAAAGAAACTACGGAGGTTTGGCAGTTTACAAAACGGGAACTATTGAAAAACGCTATTTATAACATGATTTTTGGAACTCTGACATTAAGTTGGCAGGCAAAGAGAGAAGGGACTGATGGTAGCAAAATGCTGCTTTTATAGAAGTGTTTTATGTGCTTCTCTTATTTAGATTTAAGAAGCCTCTTAAATCTTTATAAGCTTCACCCTAGTTGAATTGCATACGTGCACATTCATTTCTTAAGTTGTTTCTGCTAAAAAACCCACTAACAAATGCTGAGAACTAAATGCAGCTGGGAAAGAATCACTGATTGAGACCTAAATGTTCAAAGCAATTAGTCTGCCATTGAACCCTTTTGTATGTCTGCTGTGCTTCACCGTAGGTACAGATTTTGTTGAAATAACCATTCTTCTAAATAGTGTTTGGGCTGTACGTGCGGCAGGCAGGAGCTCAACTGACTGGATGCACATACATAACACAGAAAAAAAGATACTAGATACCAAGAAGACATGCTTGTCTCTGACTTGTTAATGTTCTTTCTGTTATCTTTCTTCTTATTTCCATAGAGGAATATTTCATGTAAACCCCCACGGGCATTCTTAAGTAGTAAAGTCCTGACATTAATTTACCAGTCTCCCTTGAAAACAGAGCCTAGTAATGAACATTCTGGTACTGAGGGTGGTTCATTCTGGTATGTTTATTTATTCCCCATTTTTCTGCTCAAAGAAGGCTTACAACATCACTCTCCCCTCTTCCATTTTATCTTCACAACAAGCCTGTGAGGTAGGTTAAACCAAGAGAGAGAGTGAGTAGCCCAGGGTGAGTGAGGTAGCCATTTTGAGTGGGTTCTAGCTTTGGTTTAGGGTTAGTGGTGGTGTTAGGATTCAGTGTAGGAATTTGAGTTAGAGTTAACATTGCAATTAGATTTACGGTTTTGTGTTATAGTTGGTATTCTGGATTTGCACAAGCAAACTGCCATAGCAGAGTGGGAATTTGAATCTAGGTCTCCCAGACTGTAGTTTAACACTAACCACTGCAGCTCCCACACAGAATAGCTGTACCAGTTCCATATTACTTACTGTTTACAGCTTAAACTATTCTAGCAGACCAAAAAGACCTAAAAGTGATCATGGGGCTGGCAGAGTAATTAACACGGCAATGGTACACAACCTGATTAAGGAGCAGATAAAGGTTTATTTAGGAATTAATATACTGGATAGGAAAGAGGAGAGAGAGATAGGTTCCTAACTACATCTTGAGCTGAGAGGGAGAGACTGAGTGAAGGACATCCGAGAAGAAGGGGGAAATTGTCAAGAGTAGCAATTTGGAGTCAGACAAGGAATGACAACAGGAGAGAGGAGGTGCTCTCCTCACTATCCTAATTGTCTTCTTGCTGCCTCCTGCAGAGTCTGCTTCTCAACTTTGTACATCAGACATTGCCATTTCCAACACATGGACCGTGACAATTCTCCCACATACTACTTGCAAGGAAGACGTAGCCTCTCTTAGGGAAAGCCACATAAGCCAAAAGAACTATTAATCAATAGACTTTTGTCTCCCAACAAAGGCCATTCTCAGTGAAAACAGTGTTCAATTCCTACATCTTATTTAGCAATATTATTACTGGACCTACTAATAGCATCTGCACATCAGTCTCAAGTGTACCATCCTTGCCATTCCAGCAATATTCATCTATTGTTACATTGGCCAGATATGCTAATCTCCATGCGGGAGAATGGACACAATTTACATGATTAAACTGGAATATACAAGAAATAAAGAGAGGTTGAGTTTCTGTTGTTTTGTTCAAGAGAAGCGTTTGATTTTCTCTAGTCACTATATCTCTAACAGTATTCCGTGTGCCTTGGTGTTTAGTCATACCAGCCACATGACCACGGAAACGTCTTCGGACAGCGCTGGCTCTTCGGCTTTGAAACGGAGATAAGCACCGCAACCCTAGAGTCGGATTCGACTGGCTTCATCCTTATTTATTTATTTCAATTTTTACCCTGCCTTTCCCGCATGTGGGGTCAGGGCGGGTTACAACATAGAATATTCTGAATAGAGAATAAGACAGGTTAAAAGCCCTAAAACAGCTATTCTGGATTCCAACTCTATCACAAGATGGCATTTCCAAAACTGATGCATGGGGATTGTAGGTCATTACCTCTCAAGGGTTGCAGTCACAACACACTAAACAATTCCCTTTCAATCCACTTTCAGTGCACTTTCCAACTGGATTTTGCCAGTTTACACAGAAAAATTCAGTTGGAAAGCACACTGAAAGTGGATTGAAAGTGGATTACTTAGTGTGTGTGACCGAGACCAAGCAAAAGTAATCATACCTTGTTTGGCATTTGTCAGTTATTCATTATTTATATTCCAGTAAGTCTTATGTCTTATTTCATCTGCCTAGGGTGTCCTCGTTTTCTTCTCAGTACTTTTAAGTTTTCATTATCTTAATTTGTTTTATTCTCCAGTATACTTTAGTCTGTGATTTGTCTTTTGTCTCACCTTTTTAAAAACTGTCATCATGCTTGACTGTGGACCCTGGAACTGTATTCAACATGAATTCTGTTCAGAATTTTGCACTTACCTTTTATGGTGTAGCCATATACATTCTTTTCCACTTTCCATTCAACATTCTGCAGGCGTCAGAAAATTCTGCTGAGCTTTGTTTTAGATACATTTGATCACTCCCAGCATTAGGATGTCCACAAAGTGATTCCTCAACATTAAATAGGAGGGGAGGAAAGTAACAAAAACATTCATCTCCAGCAGCATCCATAGAGTGGGCTATCAGCATTTCGACCATATCCCGGGAAACTCAGCTGAAATGAACTCTGCATCACTAAAAAGTATTATCCAGCCACGATTTTCTTTTCATTTTAATTACTGCAACCATTAATGGCATTTTCAAGCGTGGGTTCATCAGGTTTCTTTATAAGCAGGTACCCTTACCCACCTTCTCTTGTATATGAAAGACAACTGTATCATGCTCAAGATAAGTACCAAGTCTGCAGCTTCATGAATCCATCAAAACCTTTTTATCTTGTGCTAAAAATGCTGTGACATTTGTTAGTTCTGCTAGTAATCTTAATCTTTGGTGCTCTTTCTTTTTATGTTGGTCAGCTGTAAGAGTTGGCTTCCTTTATTCCCCACAACTAAATGATCTCTGTTTCTCTTACATTGTCATCTGTCTGCCTCTTAAAATCTAAGAGAATATGCTCTCTTCCCCTTTTCCTTCCATGCCCTTCATTTTATTATTATTTTTTTGGTCCACCTGTTATTATGTGTCACTTGACTTGATGCCTGTATAATTTAGATAGGCGAAATGCTTTATTACAGTCTTCATGAAGGATACTTTGCAGTGGACAGTATGTGCTGAGTCAGGAAGGGTAAACGATAGAGGCAGCATTTAATAAGCTATAAAGATGAATCTCAGCAAGCCCCTTGTTTGCCCTGGGACTGAAGATGGATGGCGTGGTGTCATTTTTCATTAGCTTCCCAGCAAATACCTCCTTATTTCGGAACATGCCAAGGAAGATGATTGCTTACATTTGCCAGGACATTACAAGTATTTTATGTGAATATACCATAAAATCTAAATCGCTTTTTGCAGGTATGGTGCATTTGTTCAGTTTCATGAATATTTCTGAAATAAATAAGGAACCATTCTTAAAATAAGGAACAGCTGGCAAGCCGAGTGCCCAGATTTCACTTACATTAACACGATTTTGTAATAACTTTTTAATGCATCAATAACCCCAGCCCCATCTCAGTGACAGGAGAGAAAAAAGGGCCTTTGGGCTGATGGCATGACATCACTTTGGAGAAAAATCTGTCTAGGAAATGCCAGAAACTCTATGGTAAAACCTGGCAACCCTTATCTTATCAGATCTTGAGATGAGAAATGGTATAGTACAGCCCAGTCTCATCAGATCTTGGGATGAGGAATGGTATGGTATAGCCCCAATCACATAAGATCTTCGAAGCTAAGCAGGGTCAATACTTGTATGGCAGACCCCAGACTATAGCAATTAGAAAGCAGACATGTTTGGAATTATCTTAATGGGTGGTTTTTTTTGAGCTCCGTGTTTTATGAGCATTATTTATTTATTTGATTTTTACTCCGCCCTCCCCGCCGAGGCAGACTCAGGTTTTAAGAGATGTTTTGATCTTAAGACTCTGCAGAGGAAGGCACTGGAAAACCACCTCTGATTCTCACTTGCCTTGAAAGCCCCTTGCTGGTATCATCATAAGTCAGTTGCAACTTGATGGCACATAACATGCATGCATATATGTGATCCAGAGTTGGAGCTCAGCTGAATTAGTTGTGCTTTGAATTAGGATTTATTTGTCAATCATTCCCTGCTGTGTATCCAATGAAGAGTTAACATGATTAGGCTGGATGCTTACAGGGGGAAGGTGAAAAGGGGAAGAGGCTCCAAGTCTAACCACTGAACCATGGTAATGGATATGGACAAAAGCCAAAATAAATGGGAGATGCAGTGAGAAGGGGAACTATGAAGCAGAAAAACTGTTAGCATCCAACCCATTATTCCCTGCACAGCAAGTTCCCAGTTTTTCAACATTTTACCATGCCTCTATCAACTTCCTTTCAGAAGCTCTGGTGAGAGTATGGTAAAATGTGAGCACACACGCTTGAGATGCAAATACTCTCCATTTCAGGGAGAAAACTAGTGATGCCACCTTCAGGTGAGACCTGGGGATACACTGGAATTACAGCTCATCTCCAGACTACAGAGATCAGTTCCCTTGGGAAAACTGGATGCTCTGGAGGGTGGATGCTATGGCATTGTGCCCCAAGGTTAGGGTCCCCCAAGGTTAGGGCTGCCAAGCCGCGGCGGGGGATCTGCATGTCTTCACAGGATCCCTACCGTGGGGGACAGCGATATGCATTGCACCACCGTCGCCAGGATGTGATGCTATGCATCCCCCGCGGCAGGGATCCTGTGAAGATGTACAGATCCCCCACCGCGGCTTGGCAGCCCTACCCAGGTTCCATCTTCAAATCTCTAGGCATTTCCTAATCTGGATTTGGCAACCCACCCACTCCATACCCTGCTGGTGACCTGGGGGGAACCTGGCAAACCTAGAAATTTGATGTTTTGCAGAATTCCTATTTGAAAGTGTTCAGATCTGTCACAGCTGCTGAAAAGAAAAGAAACTGGACTTGCCTCTAAGCCCATAATGCAGACTTTTATTATGTTTAAGTCCTCATGTTTCTTTGTGGAGCCTAGTAGATTATGAGTGTGGTATAGTGCTACCCTCTGGCTTCAGAAGCAAACTCTGGTCTTCTCTGCATTTGCCTGCCACTCTGGATTTTCACAGTGTCCAGAGCCCATAGACTTTAGCTGAATCCGAAAAGGATTCAGTTAGAGAGGGCCTCTCGACGCGCTTGCATGGGGTGGGGAAAACTTTGTTTTGCATGTTTATTTTTCTGTGTGTATGTTTAGGAACTATGAATGTTTTGCTATAATAAAGATAAGTTTTATTTTAAGAAGAGACTAGTGAATTCCAAGCTTGCACTTCTGCCTTTGGTAAGGGGCAACACATAGGAGACACACACGAACTGAGGGGGGGGGAAGTGTGGGTGACAGGGTTAAACACACACCCACACATCCAAAATTCTTACAACAGGAATCAGTAAATATAAAAAACTAGGGGATTCCCTGCTCCCAAATGTGTCAGTCTTACATGTGTGGGCCTGGATTTCCCCCTCCCTTCCCCTTCTTTTTGCAGAATCAGGGAGGGAGGGAGGGGTTGGCAGCCAGTTAGGTTTTGCTTGTAGATGCAGAATGCATACAAAATACACAAATAAATAAACCGGAGGGGGGAAAACAGCGCAGAGGGAATGCATGCAACTGCAAAGTCAGCCCATAAGGCTTGACTCCTCGGATTCTGTGGAGCAAGCTGTCAGTGAAGAAAGGGCCTACGTCTGCTGCAAAACAACATCCCAAAAACCCAGGGCAACCAGGCTGACCACTGAAGGGAGGTAAGATAATGCAGAACTGGGGGGGGGGGGACTCAGACTAAAAAGAAAGCTGAATTCGATTTTAGTGCAGAATTGCTTGGAGGAAACCGCAGTGAACATGGCTTAAAAGGCAAGTGCAGAAAAGGCCAATGATGCCTAGAGGCAGCACTAGATAATGGTGCGGGGGGAGTGTTAGGTAGCCAACTGTTACACTGTGCAGCAAATCAGCCAGCTTGAATAGCAAAAACTTAATCAGATGGCAGCTTTTCACAGACCATTGATCTGATTCAAAATTCCACAGCAAACGACAAAGAAATGAGCTGCCACCTTACAAAAGGTTTCTGTTACACCCATTTGTTCAAAGAAACCTCCCAGCTTTATGGCTGTTTTAATGAGGGTTGTTTTCATTCCAGATTGGTCCTTCTTGTTTTCTTTATTATAAAATAAATCAGGGCATTCAATTCCTGAGTTTACAATGGGTGTTGTCCTTTATAGCAAGTTGTAGGATCTCTGACTAAGTGCTATGGTTCATTCAACCCCCCGCCATTTAAATAAGCACGTATCACAGAGAAAAAAGGTAGTTAGTAGAATAGGGGTTCATATGTCTAAGGAGAAGATGAAGGAGAAGACAGTTCAGAGAATTATTTATTTATGTCTCACACTAGTACTTGTCAGATTTTCTTAGGGTTCAGACTTTGGTGTAAATAAAAGGGATTCTATGGAATGGAAGTTTCTTGAAAAGCCTGTATATCTTTTTAAATGTATGTTATCGGTCATTCACAGCCCAAATTATACTTCAGCATTGTTTTTAAAAAGTTGGCCTTCCTCGTTTTGGTTGATGGCGGTACGCTAGCAGACTCACCTCCCAGACCTCCTGAGGGTGAAGCTGCGCTCCAGCCAAAGGAGGGGGTGTGCAGGCTCACTACTCCCCCAGGGACCCGGCTGAAGGGACCCTGGCCATGGAGCTTTTGAGAGGTTGCCTCTTCGACGGTGTAATGCCAGAGAATTGAGGCACCTCTCTGCTCTAATGGTTCTTTGTGCTGAGAGACCGAATGGACTAAGTGACGCTAACCGAGGCAAGTACAGGAGATCGAGCGTGAAATGGAGTGTAAACGTGGGGCCGGCCCAAGCTTATTTTGCACCCTAGGCGAGGATCCCTTCTGGCGCCACCCCCCCCGTGGGCCCCCCAATTTTTAAAAATAAATGTGTTTTAGGAAGAATTAAAAACACACATTTTGAAATTGCTAATTTTTTTTTTTAATTGTGAGAAAAAGACAGAAAAGCCCCCCTGCTCCTGCTGAGGTGTTTTTGGATGGCGTTCTGGCACAGCCGGGGGGAGGAGGGGACTGTGAAACTGGGCTTGGAGAGCTTTCTCTCCGCTTTGGATGGTTTTGTGCTGACGGTGCCTTCGCACTCCTGATGAAGCCACCTGTCTAGGAGAGTGGCGGAGCGCCTGCTGGTTGGAGAAATCTGTTGTCTTGGAGAAATCTGTTGTCTGGAGTTCAGTTGTGATACCTGGCGATCTTCAGGCTCCACCTGGAGGTTGGCTACCCTATGTAGGAGTCAGTGCTTTAGAGCAGGGTCGGCTAGATCCAGGTTCTTGCTGTAGAAGATGAGTGGGTGATTTTGGACCAGTCACAGACTTTCAGCCTAACCTACCTCACAGGATTGTTGTGCAAGTCAAAAGGGGGAGAGGAGAATGATGTAAGCTGCTTTGGTCCCCATTACAGAGAAAGACTACTTTTCCTCCTGGGACTTTTCCTACTTTTCCGCCCTCCCAGCCAAGGAAACCAATGTTGCCAATCTCCAGGTGACGGCTGGAGATTGCAGGTGAGGGCTGAAGATCACTCAAAATTACAACTGCTCTTCACGTAGCAGAGATCAGTTCCTCTGGAGAAAATGGTGGACTCTGTGTCATTATATCCTGCTGAGGTCGCAACAGCAAATTGACACTGAGTGCCCAAGGCCAGGGCACTCTCCCAGAGCTTAGCCAGGGGGCTGCCCCCTGGACCCCCTCTTGTGGTCTCTTTATCAGCAATTTTTATGAAATTCAAAATGTTTTCATAACTTTTAAAAATGAACTCAAATCTATTAAAATTAATTCCAAAAGACACTTATATTTTTGAATGGGGTTCATTTTCAAATTAGATTAATATTGCCAACCGATTTTTATGAAATTCAAAATGTTCACACAAGTCATTAAGACAAACTCAAATATATCAAAAGAAATCCAAAAATAGCCCTATATTTTTGAATGGGGAGGGCTCATTTTCAAAATAAATTGTCAACTGATTTTTACGAAATTCAGAATGTTCCCACAAGAAGTTATTAAGACAAGCTCAAATATATCAAAAGGAATATAAAAATCGCCCTAAATTTTTGAATGGGGGGTTTAATATAGTTTTACGTTTTTGAGAGGGAGGAAGACTTTTTGACCGGGATATTTTTCAGGCGATCAGCCAGTATTTATTAATTGGATCTACTGCGGGTTTCGGCCCTAGGATTGGGGCCTTCTTGAGTTGTACAGTTTTATGGAGCAAATTGGCTTTTTTGTAATATAAATTGTCATTCTGATGTTTTCTGGTCACTACCAGAACCATACATCATGCAAGAGATCACGGAACCGGATCTTCTGTTCAGTGATCTCTTGATTGTATGTATGATGTAGGGTAGCCTTATTATTGCTGGAATGTCTTAGAATAACAATTTATATGACGGGGGTTTGATTTGCTTTATAAGGCTGTATGCCGAGGGGGGGCCCAATCTTGGGGTCAAGACGTTGTAGAGTTTTTTTTAATATATATTTTTATTGGTTTTTCAGAAAAATGCTATTTCAGGATGAAAAAGCTTTGGGTTAGAATGTATCTTAAACAGGAAACGATGCCTGGATAGCTTAGTCCTCAAAAAAGCATTTTAACTTTTGTAATATATATTTTTATCTCAATAATAATTACCAATTACACAATTCATTCCATTAACACCTTATATTACAAACCACCTATTCTAGACAACAACAGCGCAAATAGTTATAATTACCTATTTCCTATCACTCCACCCCCAAAAAAATTCTCAAAGTGTTACATACATCCATTAATAGACAGTTTTATCTACAGTCTCTAGCAATATAAACCTGACCGTTCCTCATAGTCAACCTTACTCTCTCATCACAGAATACTAAGAAAACTTTCCTTTACCCCAATATAAATTTTTATCTTATTTTTGAACATTTGTATTTTAGTTATAAAGATATATTTCTTAATTTTTATTATTATTATTTCTTGTTTTCAGTATTTACCCCCTAACAGCTCTATCCAGGAAAAATCATCTTTTTAAAATTTTGATTGACAGACTAATCCAGCTTTCCACTTTCTCCCTTCATTTCTCTGATATTTCCACAGTTTAATAGCTAACAGACATCCAAAATTCTTTACCCACATATCTTATCAGTTCATTCCATTCTCAAAGAAGAGGGGGGGGGAACATACAGATAACAGATACATAGACAGTTCAAATACTTTAAATCGCCTTCTAAAATTTCTAAAGCCTCTTTTAGATCATCACTCTCCTTTCCCTTTAAGTTGCTACTTTACTTTTAAGTAGTTTATATACACATCCCTACTCATATCATTTCATATCAATTCCTTCTCTTTTATCAATTTTCAAGACTAAATAAAGAAAAAGACCTAGCTACTAAAAGAAAAAAAACAAAACCACAATATTAGAGCCCCTTCATAATAATATATCACACAATTTAAAACTATAATAACCCTATAATCATATCAACACATTTCATTTTACCCAAATCATGTCAATTCATTTCATTTCAAAAATAAAAAGAAAAAAGAAATAGAAACACAAGACTAATGTGCAAAAAACAGATACCAATACACTCCATTTTACCTGCATATCTTATCAGTTCATTCCATTTTCAAAAAAGAGGGGGGGGCGGAAACATGCAGAAAACCAATACAACATCAAACATTTTAAACCACCTTCTAAAGTTCTGAAGCCTCTTTTTCCATAGGACCATGTCCAAATGTTTTCTCTCCTTGTAGAGGCAACAGGTCATTTTTAATCCTTTCTCCCTGCCACTCCAAAAATCCTCTCTCCCTCTTACGTTGTTCTTTTTCCTCTTCCTGCCGACTCTCTCTAGTCTCTTTCTTTTCCCATTTCCCTTCCTTTTGGTGGGAGATCTTTGTATTCCTCTTATTACCTCTCTCCTCACGTGAATCTTTCTGGTTTTCTTTTCTTCCCGTTTTTGAGTCGCTATAATTCCCTTTTCCTGTTGTTCTGTAGAAATCTTTACCAAACATTGTCCGTTTTGTTCTGACTTTTCTCCGCTCTCACTCTCTGTTTGGGGGGCGTGGAAGCTTGCAAATGCCTGTTTGATGCCTTCCTCTATTTTCTTTCTTTCGCTGCTGTTCTAGTCCAAATGCCTTAAATATATAAATAAAAAGAACGGGAGGCAGCAGCTAACAGGAACATGGTGGCCATGTTCCTTCTCTCAAACCGCTCCAGCTTTGGGGCAAGAAGTGGGCACCCCCCTGCATTGCCAGTCGCGGGAGGGGCCACAACAGAGCCCCCTGCTCCAGGGGATCAAACCCGGTTCTCCCAGATTAGAGTCCACACACTTAACCACTACACTAAACGGAGTGAAGAAACTAATGCTGAATCCAGATGGGGGTACTATTTGACAGGGGTCCTCCCAGGATGGGGGTTTTCTTGCTTGCTCTAGAGGAGGCAGCATGCCCTGCCTACGTCCTCAGCCTGCTTTTGGACCCAGCCCTACTTCTGAACAATTCTTAACCCCCCACCCCCACCTCCCCCCGGGTTTTTTTGGATTCCCCCTTTGCCAGCTTGCGTTCCCCGCCCTTCCCATCCTCTACCGCCGCCCTGGGACTCCCCCCACCCCAAATGCATTTGCAACTCCCCCGATCTTGGGCTTGGAGGGATGGGGGGGCTTTGAGACGGCTAGTTGCAGCTGGGCCACCTTCCCATGGGAGGGTGGGGGGGTCTAGGACGGTTCCAGGACGCCCTGGGCTACAAGGCGATCTAGTTCTGCGTCAATTTTAGGCTTGACCGACAGTGGAACCGTCCTGGCGTGCATGCGAATGGGGCCCACCTTGGGGTCTAGCCATAGGGACACCGGGGGGCCAGTATATTTGCCCAGGGAGTTGTTGAAAACGGCGGGAAACTCTCCACATATCTCTTTGAAGTCCTGGGCCGAGCAAAGCTGGATGCCCTCTACTGAAATCCCCAGGGGCTCAAACCAGGCGTGACCCAACAAGCTGACCAGGTCTCCCTTCACCACGATTAAGTCTAGCCGGCTTTGGAACTTCCCGTACTGCACCCAAAACGTCCCGACCCCTTTAATCGGCACCCGGTTCTGCTGAAAGTCCATGAGCGTGATGGGGGATGCTTGCAATCGGGCCCCCCCCTTTGGGCATAAGTGCTTCAGCGTGGCCTCGGAAATTATAGAGGTCGCCGAGCCCGAGTCTATTTCCATGGTGCAAGGGGACCCCTCAATCGTTACGGTGGCAAGAATTTTAGTGGCGGAAGATTTGCCAAGGGAGTTGCAGTACCTTTTCTGCTGTCTGCGTGAGGTGGTAGAGTTCTTCGGCCCCGGCGGCCTCCTTGCAGTGTGCTTCTGCTCTGTGACACGATGGCAGTGCCTTCTTGGCCTTGGAGCAGCACACGCGGGCGATGTGGCCAGTCCGCCCACAGTTCCGGCAGGTTGCATCGCGGAACCGGCACGACTTTCTCTCGTGGTTCTCGCTGCAGCTTGCGCAGTTGGCAGCTGCAGCACGGGGTCGTTCCCGGCCGGGAGAACGACGCTTGGGGCCTGTGTAGGCCCGGTGGGCCTCTTGCTCCTCGGGGTCATTAGGCTCAACCTGCTGGGCTGCGGTTGTGGTGGGGTGCAGTTGCTCCCAAGGCGATGGCGGAAGGTAGGGCCGAGGCGAGGGTGACGTCCTCCTTCTCCGCAATCCGCTGCTTGAGCTTCTGCTCCCTCAATCCTGTGATGAAACAGTCACGGAGGGCACCCCGAAGTTGCAGTCTGCGGCCAAGCGACGGAGCTCCGCGAGGAAATCCACGGCCGATTCCCAGGTGAGTTGGCTCCGGTCATAGAACGCCAACCGACAGGTCATCTCCAATGGCTTCGGAGCATAGTGGTCTTGGACTGCCTTGACGATCTGGTCAAACGAGCAGGCATCCAGGTCCTTCGGGGAAAGTAGTCCTTCGGCTAGGACCATGACGTTGGTTCCGCAGGAGGTGAGGAGGAACCCTCTCTTTTGTGCATCATCCGTCACCTTGTAGAAAGCGAGCGCAGACTTCACGCCTCGTACCCAGGCACCCCAGTTTTGCGGGCGCACCATATCGAAGGGCGACAGCAGGCCTGGCCCAGAGACAGTTGCCATCGCGCTAGATGGGGCTCGTGCTGGGTCCGACGCTTGGGCCTGCTGGGCGGAATCGGTTTCTCCGGGTGTGTGCCTTCAGACGCCGTTCAGCTGGGTTGGCCTAGCGCTAAATCCCATCCTCGTCACCACTATTGTGTATGGGTTGACCGCATGGCTAGGCCGTTGCAGCTCCCATAACATGCTGCACGCTTGACTCTTACACAACTAAGACAAAGACAAACGGCCAGGAGGCCAACTATATACATATCCAGGGGACACCCCTGGATCCCATTGGGGGGTTTGAATTTCCTTCCCATGTTTCTATTGGCTCCCTGTTGGAGAGACCAGGAGCCCAGTTCCCATTGTTCACCCAGGGTCAAGCTCTGGGTAGTCGCTGGCCCCTGGTGGTGGCCAGTGGACACAACAGTCATTTTTTTTTTTTTAAGCGTAGGGTTGCCAAGTCCTACCTGTTGCTGCAGCGGGGGACTCCGGCTTGCTCCTGGAGTGCGTGTGCGTTTGCAAAGCGCATGCGCGCCGCAACCACATCACCCGGAAGGGACGCGACCACACCGGGCACGCTGGGGGCAAAGCCACGACCATCCGAGGGAAAACTATGGACCGTGGCCCCGCCCCCAGCGTGCCCAGCGTGGTCGCATCACTTCTGGGTGACATGCACATCACCTACTTTGGGTGTGGGGTTCTCCCCAGGGCCCGATCCGCCAGCGGTGGGGACTTGGCAAGCCTATTTAAGAGCCTAAAACAGGATGGACATTTTTTAAAAAAGAGGACATCTGGTCACCCTACTGCTGTGGCTGGATCTTGACGTGACTGTTGCTGTCAGCGGAACCCTTTCCTCCTCTTTTCCCTGCAATGACTCATTTCTTTTGAGGCCAAACTAAACATAACAGTGTCTGTCAATGACACTTTAGAAGCAGTTGTAGTTGTTTAAAAATTGCCGCAAGGCCCCTATCCAAATTTGGCATGTGGCCCCAGGAGCTCCCCACCCACCTCTTCAAACTCCCAAATAGTGGGGCTGTTTCAGCACCTGTGGCCACCATCCCATTTAGGTTGGCTCTGAAGTTCTGCCTAGTGGGTGAAAGCTTCTTACTGGCTAGGTAAGAGATTAGCAACTTGCTGAATATTGATGGCATTAATTTCTTCAGTAACACAGCCACAGCAATAACTGGGGAGAAGCTTTGGCCTCTGGCCTTGCTTGTAGGCCCTTCTTGCAGGGTCTTCTGGCTGGCCACTTTGCGTAACAGGATGTTGGATTAGAGATGGACTGATCCAGGCCAACCCCTTATGTGCTATAATCCGTACGTCCTTTTCACATACACTAATTGCATGCTAGCTATTCCCCATCCCACACATTTGATCATTCCCCCCTTAAATTCAGAACATTGCATTTGCCTCTGTTTAAGAGAAGAAGAAGAGAAGAGATTGGATTTATAGCCTGCCCTTCACTACCCAAAGGTGTCTCAGAGCGGCTTACAAACTCCCTTCCCTTCCCCTCCCCACAACAGACACCCTGTGAGGTAGGTGGGGCTGAGAGAACTCTTGACAGAAACTGCTCTTTTTCAAGAACAGCTCTTATCAGAACTATGGCTTGCCCAAGGTCATCCAGCAGCTGCAAGTGGGGGAGTGGGGAATCAAACCCGGTTCTCCCAGATTAGAGTCCGCGCACTTAACCACTACACCAAACTGGCTCATTTTGTTAGTTTCATTCCAGTTTTTTGGTGGGTCACTGAGATCTTGAATTTTATTGAGTTTTATTTCTGCTTTCTGTGATGTTAACTACTCCTCCTTGGAAGCACTTCAGTGTATATCTGTACGATCCAAAGTTCAATGGGTGGGTTATTAGGGCTGCCAAGTCCCCCCGGGGGGTGGGGAAACCCCCACCCCAATGGCCCGTTCCCCGTCACCGGCGGATCGGCCCCTGGGGATCGGCCCCGCCCCGATGTGCCCCGATCGGCCCCGCGGATCGGCCCCGCCCCGATGTGCGCATCACCAGGAAGTGACGTTAGGACGCTGAGCATGCTGGGGGTGGGGCCATGACCATCGGAGGGAAAACTCTATGGTTTTCCCTCCGAGGGTCGTGGCCCTGCCCCCAGCGTGCCCGGCATCCTAACGTCACTTCCGGGTGACGTGCGTACGGCGCACGTGCGCGCTCCAGTCGCCGCCTAGGAGTCCCCCTCTGCGGCGACTGCAACGACTTGGCAACCCTATTCTGCTGCAGAGCCACGTTTATGGAATAGCTTGCCAAGGGATGACCATCTCCTTGCCCCCTTATTATTGGCTTGCTTGGGATGCTCTAAAGATATCAGCAGACCGGTCATGAAGTTTGGGGAGAATTTTGCTAACATGATGTTTGGTGCGTGGTGTAAGTCTATCAGCTGGAAGAGGAGCTCTAAAGAAATTGGCTCCATAAGATGACAGGGAACTATTATGTCCCAGTTTCTAGAATGCCAGAGTATAAAGAAAGTTCTCTTGGTGACCCCCATGCCGCCATCCATTGAACTGCTCTCATGCTTGGATTGCATTGGATGTTTGACAAAATGGGTGGCTCGCCTTGAAAAATAATTCTGGTTAGTGGAACAAATAATAGAAAGGTCTGACAAGTATTTATCTGCAAAAAAAGCCTGAAAGGAAACTTTATTATCAAAAGCATTACACAGCAGTGCATCTACTTTGATGAGCAAGACAAAGCAAGTGAGAAAGTGCCATTAAGGAAGTGACCAAGCCAAGGCACTCTTGGGCGACAGGAGGGATGTTTCTTTGAGCCATCTGTGTGCATGCTGAAAATGCTTGTTTTCCATGAGGTGGATGGATGCAGTTTTCAGAAGATTCAGTATCTCCTTTCTTCGCTGCCAGTACGCACTTTGCTGCTGGAAGTGATGCTGCCACTGCCGCCGCCGCCACTACTGTAGCTAGTAGAGCTACCGTAGGTGATGTTGCTTCCTCCACCGTGGGATGCTGGGATAAAAGGAGAAGGAACAGAACTATTAGATAGAATGGGAAGCTACTGAATCTCATTGCTGAGCAGTGAAGGCACACAAACCTATACAGTGAAGGCACACAAACCTACAGTTTCTGATTCCATTAACAGCATGCCAGCTTGTCCATTTTTCAATTTATAATTTTCCATTTAGGTGTCGACTGCTGCTCTGATCCCGGCCCACCTCTCCAAACTGAGAGAAAATCATTTTATAAAACACCCTTTCTGTGTCTTTAAACTGTGCTTGTTTAATGGTTTCTGCTCCTGCATGCCAGTGGGGGATGTGTGTTGAATTCAAGGGCCGTGTCACCCATATAGGTAAATGAGGGGGGGCCAGGCTTTTAAGGGGTGCCAAATTAGGCAGAGATGAGTTTATTTTCTCTATTAAAAACTAACCTCTTATCGCTAAACTTCTTGTTTTTCTCTATATTGATATGGGAGATGAAACTATCCAAAGGTCTTCAAAACCTTTGGGCCAGCCCTGATTGAATTTGTGCCTTGTTTGTACGCTATGTGTCAGCTACTGATTTCTAGGAGTTGAAACCAGTACTCTGGACTACAGAAAAAAAAGTGGGTGAGGCACGGTACTAGACTTTAAGTATTCATTTAGTTTGCTAGCATAAGGGAACTAAGCAAGAAGATGTTCTATATCTTTTTTCAGTTTTCTGAATGTTACTTTGACAATCTACACCAGCTAGAACAATGAGATTTATTTATCCAGATAATTTCCTAAACTGCTTGTTCTCTCCTTAGAGTGTGTAATGTGATTAGCTCTCTGGGAAAGATTTTAAAATCTTGCCCTTGTCATAAAGATAGTGTTTTCAATAAGGAGCCAGCCCAGACTCCTGTTATATCTAAGTAGAATTCTTCCTTACCATCCTTTGGAGACCATCCGGGGATTCTAAAAGAGAGAAAAAATTGAGTAAGTAACAATAAGAGGATGTAGCAGTGGTGACGAGGAAGATGTCGAACCTCTGCCTAGAGTTGAGGGGACTTTCCCATTTCGGTTCTTTTATTTTTCCATATGTTTTCCCCTCTGAATCACATTTCCTCCCTCAATTGCAGTGTTAACAAGAAGAGTTTCTTAATAAATTCCAGACCTGGACGTAGGCAATTTGCCACAGTTTTAATTTATTTTGGTACATTGGATTGTTCCCCTTCCAGTTGGTCATATGTATGTGCCTATTTATAAAACATGGGGGGAGAGCAATCTGTATTATTGCATTAAGATCCTTTTTTGGTAGTGTTTTACTGATACACATATCCACTCCTGTGCTCTGGGGGCTAGTTCAATCTTTTTGTTGTCAGATCTCAGAAGCTAAGCAGGGTCGGCCCTGGTTAGTAGCAGGTTAGGAAACCACCAAGGGAGGTAGGGTTGCTGCACATATGCAAGGCAATGGCAAATGACCTCTGCTCATCTCTTGCCTTGAAAACTCTACTGGGTTGCCATAAATCAGTTGTGGTTTGTATGTTTCGCTACCAGTCCATGTGCACCAACTTGGCATTATTATAAGCTGAAAATTCATTCATTATTATAAGATGAAAATTCATTAATTGTTCAAAAATGGCGTTTGTGATGGCACAGTCAAATCTGACTCACGAAGGAGGATGCTGCAGGCAGATATCTGGTCTGCAGAGGAATTTCATTTAAAAAGAGATTATAAAAATATACCACATCTGTCAATGAAGTATAGTTCTCATGCCACATGGTGAAGCCTTAAAACATCAATGGGTTCTATTATTAAGAGTTTCTTATTTGCAGAGGTAAGGCAGGGCAACTAGACGGGGCATTTTCTGTAGTGGCACCATGCCTTGAGGCTCATATAATGCCTGCTTTAGGTGCCCGGCCAAAGCATTCATTTTACCCAGGCTTTTCATTTAGGTTTTTACGTTTCCAGCTGTTTTACGGTCTGCTTCTTGTCTGAGGTCTGGACAGTTATATGCTGTATTTATGTACCTGAGGTTGTTTTAATCATAAACTGCTTGGAACAGGGCTCTGGCAAGGCAGTATAGAAATATTCTAAATAAATACATAATATTCTAAATAGATAAACAGATACATAGATTATCAGCAGCATTTCAGATTAGTTCAGCAGTTGATCTGCTGTCCTGTTTTTATCGCTGCCCTTCGTTATTGTTGCCCAGGTACGTACTTGGAGTCCTGGCCCTCCAACAGGTTGCGATAGGTGCCAATCTCCTGCTCCAGGCGGGTCTTGATGTCCATGAGCATCTTGTACTCATAGTTCTGGCGCTCCATGTCACTTCTCAGCTCAGCCAGCTGCTCCTCTACGCTGGTGATCATATTCTGTATTTGAGCCAGCTGAGCACAGTACCGGCCTTCTGTCTCTGCCAAGCTACTTTCCAAGCCAGCTTTCTAATGAGGGAGAAAAATTGGAGAGTCTTGGAGTCTGAATGATTCAAATCCCTGTGCACCACAGGACCTAATCTCTACCTGAGAACACCAAGAATCAGCTGTCTTTCTTCTTTCTAGCTTTCGTGAAAATTTGAAAAGCCTGGATTATCTAAGGCCATCTTGCCATGGTAAGCAGCGTCTTTGATGTTGTCTAGCTGGCAGGTGAAATGTTAACTAACTGTGCCATAGGTCATACCCCAGCGTTTTTGTTCTTATGTCCTTTATCCACACATTGATTCAGTTCAAAGAGGTAGCAACATACCATGCTAAGATGCGACTGTAACTCAATCTCCAGACTCTGTATTGTACGCCTCAGTTCTGACATCTCGCTCTTGCTGGTCTGTATTTGTTCTGTGTTAGTGGCGACTTCACGGTTCAGTTCTTCAGTCTAGAGGGGACAGGGTTTATTTTATTATTAAAGGGGTTAAAAACAAAGTAAACATGATGGAAAATGTCACAGATCTATAGTTAGCAAAGAAAGGGAAATCTTGTTATAAAGATGTGGTTATCAAATACACATTTACACACTTAAAATATTTTAAAATCATTCCTTTTTTTAAGGGAACTCTGGAATTCAGTGAGGTGGGGTTAGAGATCCCTAACAGAGAATTCTCAATTGTTATCAATCTCTAGGATTGTTGAGAAGATATTACAGTTAGGCCCTGGTCACACGGGCCGGATAGCGTGGGGGGGGCGTGGCTGTTTGCCCCACAGCAAAATAACGTGCAACTGCATGATCAGGCGTCCCCTCACGGTCCCGTCGAGGTCCCGTGGTTAGGGGGGAGGTGCCGATCACATGACGTGCCAAAGGCAAACGGGGTTGTGTTTTGTTTTTTTTAACCTGAAGTATGCGCATGCCCCGTTGGGTGCTTGTGCGTATCCCTGGAGACTTTGGCGGAAAAAACCTTTTCGCAATGGGGCATGGGCGGCCGCCAGATGCCACTGGAAATGCGATCAGACGCCCGCCCTTCCCTCCGAGGTACTAATTTTTTGCTGCGCATCTTCGGCGGGAAGCCTCGGTTGAACCACGGGAGCGCTATGCTTCCCAGATGTGGCAGTGAGATCGCGCCTGGAAAATCCACCTATCTTCCATCTCTCTAGCGTGGCTAATGCTCCGTGTGACCGGGGCCATAAATAGGTACAAAACTGTTATATGTTTGAAGACTAGATATTTTTGTGTTCTTATTTACATTATTAATAGTCTGCCTTTCTCACTGAGACTTAAGGCGGCTTACACAGTGCAAGTCAATGTGATCATTGGCTGGGACAACCAATAAGAATCCAATGGGGTTTAGATTGCAGTAGAGCAAAACATGATCATCAAGAAAGGAAGACTCACCTTGGCAAAGAACCAGGCCTCACAATCTCTGCGATTCTTGTCAGCCAGTTGTTCATATTGTTCTCTCATGTCTGCCAAAATTTTGGTGAGGTCGATTCCAGGGGCAGCATCCATCTCGACACTGACATTTCCGGTCAACTGAGTGCTGTATTCTTTCATTAACTGGAGGGATGAAAATTGAGATAATGCGAATACCAGAAATGGCTACAAGTTGCATTTCTCAGCAATTGGTGAACTTGAAGGAACTGTCATATTCACATAAGCAAAGGCTCTACAGGGGTCCACAGATTCTGGCTGGGATTGGTAGCCAACTCAAGCCAAGCAGATATGACTTTTTTCATTCCTACTGCTCAATAAGTGGGTTTTACATACGATGAGAAGTAGGTAGACTATATGCTTGTAGCAATCCTTCCACTCCAGCCAATGGTACCAATGATACATTTCATCTCAAGATTCTGACTGGCACCATTTTGATGGGGACATTCTTTGCCTTCGGGTATTTACCAGCAGCTTTTAAAAAGATAGTTACTACAGTGGAAGAATAAACTGGAGGTTCCCCTGCTGATCGTCAGAATTAAACGTCTGCTCATGATGTGGTGACTTGGCAGTTAGTGCTGGTGGACTACAAAGTATTTACTTCTATGGGGACTATTTATTTTGTCTCACTCTTTAATGTACAGAGCCAGAGATGTTTGTTTAATTTCCCATGATTGTTATCCCAAAACCAGATTCTAAATGTGAGTGTGGCTGGTCCTGTCTCTGCTTCTCTGTCTCACCTCCTCGTGGTTCTTTTTGAGGTAGGCCAGGTCTTCCTTCTGCCCTTCGATCTGCATCTCCATGTCAGATTTGGACAGAGTCAGCTCATCCAGGACTCTGCGCAGACCATTGATGTCAGCCTCGACACTCTGGCGGAGGTGCAGCTCATTCTCATACCTGACAGTTTTAAAGGGAAGCAAAAAATCAGAAACTCAGAAGTGAGAAAAATGATGAGTGCATAAATATAAACTTTGACCATATTTCTTAATCTGAGACTTTCCTCCCTCCTGTAGATTATTTTTCTTCCTTGACATAATAAAGAACCCTTCCACCACAGTTCATTTTTACTTGTTTCTCCTTGCCCAATCCCTTTAGTTTTCTCTTTGTCCTTTTCTTTATTCATTTTATTTTATTTATATCCCACACTCTCCACATAGCAGGCTCAGGGCAGGTTCCATCATACCAAGTAACAATGCAAAAACAGTTAAAACCAATTAAAATACATCAGAATTACAATACAAATTGTAAATTCCAGTACTCCAGAGCCTCAAGTTGAGAGTCCCAGATGGTTATTAAGATCTGGATTACTCATTCAGTAAGACAGAGGCCTTGAAGAATGGGAAATAAGCAAGGGAAGAACTTACTTCAGTCTGAAGTCATCAGCAGCCAGCCTGGCATTGTCAATCTCCAAGACAACCCTTGAATTGTCAGTGGTGGCTTGAAGAATCTATCCATGGGGGCAAGAAGACAAAAAATGTTAATTAATGTTGGCAAGATATTGTTGTGTGCAAATACATTGTTGAAATATGGGGGGGGGGAGAGAAATTCAGTTTATGGAAGGTATAAAGAGATCAACAGTGTGGTCCTAAACAGAATTACATCTTTCTAAGACCACTGATTTGAATACATTTAGAAGGGTGAAGTTCTGTTTAAGATTGCATTGCATGACAGTTAATCCAGATTTGTGGTTGTAATTCAGAGGCCAAGAAGGAATGAATCGGGAATTAAATTATGCATCTTCAAACAATTATGGAGAATTTATCTGAGGAGAAATTAGCTAACCTAAATTCATTCTCGGTCATGTGCTAATTTTAGCTTCAAGTGAGTCACGATGGTGTGACATTTCTTTGCTCATCGCCAGGTTTTTGTCATAGAACCATTGAGCTAGAAGAGGCAGCCAAAGGACCCCATCCCCTCCCACAGCAGGGTGTCCCATCTGTAAAGCACCTTCAAGAACTACCTGCCACTTTTTCCTTAGCAAACTCAGAAGGAACGTTTTCTAGCAAAATTTTCAGGTAGAATAATAGTAGAGGTTAAAGTAGAAAATCTATTGAAAAAAAGCATTTGGTTACATTAGTTTAGGAGGGCTTCATTTTTGTCATAAGAACTTAGTCTCCCCCATTTGGAAATGGAAGTAAAACGTTTGTGGGGTTTCATTCTTAGTGGGGTTTCATTCACAGCACTATCTTGGAGAATAACAGTTGTAATTTCTCAGAAGTGCACAGAGGTGGATGATATAAAAAGGATTATTAATCACTGTTATATTTGGGGAATGATTCCTAATGTGGAGCAAGTTTGAGTAGGTAAGCTGTAAGTATGTACCAGTGGTCTAACTATAGCAGACTAGATTAACCAGTTGTTATTCTAGTTGTTTTTTACTTGTGGTGAGCAAATAAAAACCTAATAGATTAGTTCATTACCATGAAGGAGTTTACTGTAAAAGTATACACACACCAGAATGCATGTATTTATACACACACATTTATTATTTGATGGCTGCAAGAGCTTGTGAATTAATTGAATGTGTCATTGTGCCACCGTGGATCCAATGCTATTTATTTATTTATTCATTCATTCATTCACATTTATAGCCCACCCTTCCCACAAGTGGGCTCAGGGTGGGTAACATGCTAGAGGTAAATTTCACCTTGCCCATGGCTTCTCAATGTTGGCAATTCATGCACATAGCTGTGCATAACTGAGCAACTGGTCATCTAGCCGTGAGATATCGAGTGATGTAGGAGCATGTGCAAATCTGCCCTAAATCCTACAACCAGTTTCTGATGCATTTTATCAAGTAGCGATGTAGCTGCCTTGCTGAACTTGTACAGAATTGTCTTTCCTTCATCTCAAAGAAATCACAATCAAGCCTGCACACATCTGGAACTCATGACAGATTTCCAGGAGTGAGAGTTTGATCAAAATGGGGTTATTCACATATCCTGAGCCTCTGGGATAGGATGGAAAGTAAATCTCAAATAACTGCTATAAGTACAACAAATTGGTTTGTCAACTTTTAAAAAAATTAGCCCTGCTCCTGTCCTTTTCACCAGCAGCTTTATGTTTCCTGCTAGGAAGATGAAGGATGCTCTATTACTTATCTCCAGGCTACTCAAATAAATAGGCATTGAATAGCTGCTGCCACAACTGAATTAAGATCCACAGTGTTTGCCTTTCCATGCTGTAAGTATCTTACAAGTGGCCCCAGTCACACGGGCCGGATATTGCAGGGGGGAGGCGTGGCTGTTTGCCCCGGAGCGAACTACCACGCGGCCGCGGGCTCACACGTCCCGCCGACGTCTGGTGGTGGTGGTGGGAGCCCGGGGAGGTGCCAATCAGACGGCGCGGCAAAGAAGCGGCGCTGCTGTGGCAAACTGGGTTGTTTTTTTTAACACAAGTATGTGCTTGCGCCGTTGGGTGCTTGTGCACATTCTGTGGAGACTTAAAAAAAAACACCTTCTTTGCGACGGGACGTGGGCGGGCGCTGGATGCCACGGGATTCCACCGGAAACACAATCAGCCGCCTGCCCTTGCCCCGTGGTTTCCGGAAACTAGTACCTCCGAGGTACTAGTTTTTTGCTGCGCATCTTCGGCGGGAAGCCTCGGTTGAGCCACGGGAGCACTACGCTTCCCAGATGTGCCGGTGAGATCGTGCCCAGAAACTCCACCTATCTTCCATCTCTTTAGCGTGGCTAATGGTGTGATCGTGTGCCTATATTACATCATACTGCACCTTATTTTTAGCTATTTTTATCACTTTTTTGCTACCTCCAAGTTTTTCTCCTTTTAAAAAGTCAGTTATACTTATTTTCCTTCCTATGTGCTCTTTTTTTAGTGTTTTCACAGTAAGGCTTGAAACATTTAGCATTTAATCATTACATTTCCCCAGTTTAAGAAAACCATTGGCAAGTTGTTCATTTGAGAAAGTGATCCAGCATCATCAATCCTACCTTGTCACGAATGTCCTCAATAATCTTGTGGTAGTGGCTGTAGTCCTTGGCTGGGCTGGTAGGAGCTTGTTTCTGATGCCAGTCTCGGATCTTGATCTCCAGTTCAGTGTTGGCTTCTTCCAGAGCCCTCACCTTTTCCAGGTAGTTAGCCAGGCGGTCATTGAGATTCTGCATGGTGACCTTCTCATTTCCAGTAAGAAGGGCTCCATCACCACCAGCCACAAAGTCAAAACCACCACCATAGCCACCACCATAGCCTCCAGCATAACCACCTCCAAGACCTCCACCAAAACAGCTACCATAGCCACCACCTCCACCAGAAACCAGTCCATAAGAACCACCACCAAAGCCACCTCCTGCTCCACAGGAACCGCTGCCAAAGCCACCTCCTATTCCACCTCCATATCCTCCTCCTGCCCCAGAAGATACAAACCTGGCAGAAGAGACAGACATGCGGCCACCACCAGCTCCCCCAATGCTGGGTGATCCCACTCGGACAGAGGACATGCGGCTGGAGCCGCAACTCCCACCACCTAAACCACCACCATAGGAAGCAGATGAACTCTGGTAATAGCTTGTAGCCATGGCTGGAAGTCAGGCAGGTTCAGACCTAAACTGTTACTCGGCTTGGTCAAGAAGGAAGAAGCAAATCTTTGCACCATAGCATGGTTCATATATACTTCTCACAAGGGCGTGTTCTCTTCCACTACCAAAAGACAGCCTGCCAAAAGGAGTCTCCACCCTTCTGGGTGAGGCCAGACGAAATAATGTTCTTGCCTGGAAATGTAGCTGCTTATCTCAAGATGGGCTGAGAGTATCAATGTTACAGTTCAGTTAAACAAAAGGCTTCATTCAGGATGGATGTCTTGGGTTTCTCCCTTCCCTGAAGCTAAAGGTACTGACACAAGTTTTGTATATTCCTTCTTTTTTAAATATTCAAGTAAAAGGGGGAAAGCAGACAAATGATTTGGACTATATCTCACATTTCCATTAACTGCAAAATTTACCCCCCACAGCTTTTATATAGACCTCCACAGCAGTTCGAAAGCAAGAAATTGCAAGTAGATAAACAGGTACCACTTCGGTGGGAAGGTAACAGCGTTCCATGCGCCTTGGTGTTTAGTCATGCCGGCCACATGACCACGGAAATGTCTTCGGACAGCGCTGGCTCTTCGGCTTTGAAACGGAGATGAACACCGCAACCCTAGAGTCGGACTCGACTGGCTTTCGAGCAAGGGAACCTTTACCTTTACCTTTACCACAGTGAACAAGGTTTTTTTTTTAGCAAACAAACAAAAAAATCCCCTTTCTCTATACTTCCTCCCCGCCATAACTTTTGGCAACCAGGTCACAGTGCACTGACTCCCATTTTTACACACTATTGGGGTTTTTAAAGTCATGCCTATTGATCCTTTATCCAGAAAAGAAAACCACAGTCCTCCAAGAACATCTCATGTGGAAGATTACAAACTGACAAGTAGCATTTATTTAAAGGAGGAGTACCAGAACAGCAGTTTCTGAATTTTGTGAGGTTTCCCTTCTAACCCTAAAGTCCATACTCCACCAAATAGCAAACGTTTTGTCCATGGATAACTATGTGAACATCCTTATGCCTTGAGGACCTGTGAATTGA